>NW_027362261.1:0-292242 GCF_039654945.1 Dendrobates tinctorius
ACCACGCCTCCTGAGGAAGCTGCGGCGTAACGCGCGTAGGCGCGGCAGGTTTTACAGCGACATACACAGCACATGTAAGTTGTTACTTTCTAATGCAGTCCTTGTATCTTACTCTGGAATTTGTATAGACAGTTTTTACTCTGTGTACACTTAACGCCTACCAGGCTTATTTGATACAAGGCACTTATGCACTTTTTATTCAGCAGTTTACTCTGGGCACTTATTGTATGCAAAACCTTATCTGGACATACATATTATGTAAATGAGGAGTTTGCTGTTTACTATGCATTCTATTTGTGAAAGGAAAGCAAAGAAAATACATGTTTTATACAGATAAAAACTTTATTAACTGTCAAGGTGCTGGTTTAATTATATTGTGTTTATGTCTGCTGTAACTTGCATTTAGCATTTATGCTCTGTTAATTATTCTAAATAAATTATTTAGCTTGAAAAACTCCAATTTTGATCTCTTGTGATGCTTAATAGCTCATTTATGAGATTTTTTTTGCTATTATATTTCCAGTGAGTTGAGCCTTTGAAGAATTTTTTTCCAGTATTTGGGATATATTTGTACTTTATCCTATATACAGTATGAGCCTGTACATCGCTTCCTATATACAGTATGAGGCTGCATATAGCCTCCTATACACAGTATGAGCCCACATAGCCTCCTGTATACAGTATGAGGCCGCATATAGCCTTCTACACTGCGTTCCAAATTATTATGCAAATTGGATTTAAGTGTCATAAAGATGTAATTTTTTGTTTTTCAAATAAACTCAGATGGTATTGTGTATCAGGGCTCTTTGGATCACTGAAATCAATCTCAAACGCCTGTGATAATTAGTTTACCAGGTGAGCCCAATTAAAGGAAAACTACTTAAGAATGATGTTCCACATTATTAAGCAGGGCACAGGTTTCAAGGAATTTAGGAAAGAAAACGGATCTCTCTGCTGCTGAAAAGCATCAAATAGTGCAATGCCTTGGTCATGAGATGAAAACATTAGATATTTCCCAAAAACTTAAACGTGATCATCGTACTTTTAAGAGATTTGTGGTTGATTCTGAGAACAGACATGTTTGTGCTGATAAAGGCAGAATGAGGAAGGTTTCTGCCAGGCAAGTTCATCGGATTAAGAGAGCAGCTGCTAAAAAGCCATTACAAACCAGCAAACAGATATTTAAAGCTGCTGGTGCCTCTGGAGTCCCTCGAACCTCAAGGTGTAGGATCCTTCAAAGGCATGCTGTGGTGCATAAACCTACTATTCGGCCACTCCTAAACAGTGTTCACAAGCAGAAATGGTTGCAGTGGGCCCAGACATACATGAAAACTAATTTTCAAACAGTCTTGTTTACTGATGAGTGTCGAGCAACCCTGGATGGTCCAGATGGATGGAGTAGTGGGTGGTTGGTGGAAGGCCACTATGCCCCAACAAGGCTGCGACGTCAGCAAGGAGGTGGAGGAGTCATGTTTTGGGCCGGAATCATGGGGAAACAGCTGGTAGGGCTCTTTAAGGTTCCTGATGGTGTGAAAATGACCTCTGCAAAGTATATAGAGTTTCTGACTGACAGCGGTCTTCCATGGTATAAAAAACAGAAATGTGCCTTCAGGAGCAAAATCCTCTTCATGCATGAAACTGCACCATGTCATGCTGCAAAGAATACCTCTGAGTCATTGACTGCTATGGGCATAAAAGGAGATAACTCATGGTGTGGCCACCATCTTTCCCTGACCTCAACCCTATGCAGAACCTTTGGAGTATCATCAAGCGAAAGATCTATGAGGGTGGGAGGCAGTTCACATCAAAACAGCAGCTCTGGGAGGCTATTCTGACTTCATGCAAAGAAATACAAGCAGAAACTCTCCAAAAAATTCACAAGTTCAATGGATGCAAGAATTGTGAAGGTGATATCAAAGAAGGGTTCCTATGTTAACATGTAACTTGGCCTGTTAAGCTATTTAACTCCAAAATATCCTTTTTGTTCAGTGAATGTGACCTCCTAATGCTGCAAATTCCACAAATGAGCATTTTCAGTTCTTTAAAACATATCAAATGTTTAGAAATTCTACTGTGCATACTAATTTGGAACAGTGCAATTTGAGTTTTTATTCATTTTGGAGATTATACTGTTATCATTGGGAGGTTTCTTCAATAAAATTCGATGCATATTCTAACGGGTGATGACTTTTATTAGACTGACTGTCATTTGTACCGACTATTTAGGAAAATCAGAGAAAAATAGCATTTGCATAATAATTTGGAACACAGTGTATATACAGTACTAGCTGAAGAGCCCGGCGCTGCTCGGGCATAGTAACTAACTGTGGTAAGTTATAGAAAATTATAATTATCCTCCATCCCATAGTCCCTGCCCATATACCCATCATACATATCCACGATCCCATAGGCCCGTGCCCATATACCCATCATACATATCCTCCATCCCATAGTCGAGTACCCATATACCCATCACATATCCTCCATCCCATAGTCCCATGCCCATATACCCATCATACATATTCTCCATCCCATAGTCCCATGCACAGATACCGATCATACATATTCTCCATCCCATGGTCCCATGCCCATATACCCATCATACATATCCTCCATCCCATAGTCCCGTGCCCATATACCCATCATACATATCCGCTATCTCATAGTCCCGTGCCCATATACCGTCATACATACAGACAATGTGATTTTCTGGATTTTTTTTTCCTCAGTTTGTCTCCCATAGTTGAGGTCTACCTATGATGTAAATTACAGACGCCTCTCATCTTTTTAAGTGGTGGAACTTGCACTATTGCTGACTGACTAAATACTTTTTCTCCCCACTGTATCCTCCATCCTATAGTCCAGTGCCCATATACCCATCACACATCCTCCATCCCATAGTCCTGTGCCCATATACATATCCACCATCCCATAGTCCCGTGCCCATATACCCATCAAACATATCCTCCATCCCATAGTCCAGTGCCCATATACCCATCACACATCCCCCATCCCATAGTCCCGTGCCCATATACCCATCATACATATCCACCATCCTATAGTCCAGTGCCCATATACTCATCACACATCCTCCATTCCATAATCAACCATTATGACATCATAATGAGCGGCGGCAGGGCTTGCAACCTTTGATGACATCAGCATCGCCATGGCAAACATTGTGACATCATAATGAGGGGCGGGGCTTGATGCACACACACTGCTTCCCCAGTATGCAAATAGGGGCATTGTGACAACACAATGAGGGGCGGGGCTTGACGCGCACACACTTTTTCCCCCAGTATGTAGATGGGGGCAAAATTGTTTGGTGAATTGGAACGCGCAGGGTTAAAATTTCGCCTCTCAACATAGCTTAGGACGCTCTCGGGGTGCAGACGTGTGACTGTGCCAAATTTTGTGGCTGTAGCTGCGACGGTGCGGATGCCTATCCCGGACATACAAACATACACACACACATACATACATACACACTTTGAGCTTTATATATTAGATGAGGCCGCATATAGTCTCTTATATACAGTATGAGCCTGCACATTGCTTCCTATATACAATATGAGCCCACATAGCCTCCTATATACAGTATGAGCCTGCACATCGCATCCTGTATACAGTATGAGGCCACATATAGCCTCCTATGTACGGTATGAGCCTGCACATCGCTTCATATATACAGTATGAGGCCGCATATAGCCTCCTATATACAGTATGAGCACCCACATATAGCCTCCTGAATATAGTTTTTGCCTCCTATATACAGTATGAGCCTGCACATTGCTTCCTATATACAATATGAGCCCACATAGCCTCCTATATACAGTATGAGCCTGCACATCGCTTCCTATATACAGTATGAGGCCACATATAGCCTCCTATGTACGGTATGAACCTGCACATCGCTTCCTATATACAGTATGAGGCCGCATATAGCCTCCTATATACAGTATGAGCACCCACATATAGCCTCCTGAATACAGTTTTTGCCTCCTATATACAGTATGAGCCTGCACATTGCTTCCTATATACAGTATGAGCCTGCACATAGCCTCCTATATACAGTATGAGCCTGTACATCGCTTCCTATATACAGTATGAGCATCCACATATAGCCTCCTATGTACAGTATGAGCCTGCGCATTGCTTCCTATAAACAGTATGAGTATCCACATAGCCTCCTATGTACAGTATGAGCCTGCACATCGCTTCCTATAAACAGTATGAGCCTGCAAATCGCTTCCTATATACAGTATGAGCCCACATATAGCCTCCTGAATACAGTGTTTGCCTCCTATATACAGTGTGAGTCCCCATATAGCCTCCTATATACAGTATGAGCACTCACATATAGCCTCCTGACTACATTGTTTGCCACCATATTGCCTCCTATATACAGTGTGAGTCCCCATATAGCTCCTATATACAGTATGAGCCCCTATATAGCATCCCATATCTAACTGCTTTTACCTTGGTATCATTAATTTTCTATGAGACTACTCTGTTCTCATATTGTGCATTTATGCATTTAGTAGGGCTTAATGGAATGACTGCGCTTGTTACACATCAACTCTGTAGATGCGCTCACTTATTAGACTTTGGTTGGGGCAACTCTAAAATATAATAATGATAATGGTCCTGTCTAGTGACAAGTTTATTTTACAGGCTTCTGGAGAAAGGCACAATACCAGTCATTCAAGGGTTAAATCTTTGGAACACTGAGAGGGACTTTCTAGCCAATGAAACCACAGTATAAAACACCTGTGATAACTATGGCAACTGCGCTGATGTCATAAAGACATGCATCTATGATGCAGGAGAAGATTCCAGAACCACAAGTCATTCAGCCGTAGACGGAGCCATACTTGATGTGTCTGGAGACCTGGAGCTTCATCACTCCACAATGGGAGGAAGGGGACACCGCCTAGCCAGCCAGATCAGCCATAGCGCCTAGCCAGCCAGATCAGCCATACCGCCTAGCCAGCCAGATCAATGGGGTGACAGATGTTGCAGCCAGATCTCCCTCACGTCCGGTACTCGCCGCCTTCACTTTATGTGTACGGCCTGGAGAGGTCGCATTAGGCTTCTCCAAAACAAATATGACACAATGTACAAATTCAGGTACAATTTGCTGTTACATGTTGGCACTAACCTTCTAAGCCCAAGGGAAGGGCAGTCCTGCAGCCATGGTTCCCTAGAGGTTTCCACCACAGGGGGTTTTTCCTCTCCTGAGTGCTGAAGGACGATTCTTCGTGAGTCGGGGGTTCTGCCATTTTCAGTGTCTCTTTCATAGTAATTGGCGGATTCTAAATTTCAGACACTGAAAGAAATAATAATGATGAGATTTGGAATAAAATTCGGTCAATTTAACATCCAATAAAAGTGTTTTGTGTGTTTCTTTCACAATCTTCGGTTGGTGAAATTTTGTTGGGGATCAGGATCCAGCATCCATGATCAAGCCATGAAGCCAGATATGAAGTCAGAGCAATTTAACCCTGCGCTGGAAGACAGGACGGAGCAGAGATGACAAAGTGTGACTGCACAATTAGCACAAGTTCACACTCTTCCTCCCATTCAGATACACGAGGGGATTCAGGGCCGAGTTAGGACTAAAAAGCAGCCCTGGCACACAAAATTCACCAGCCCACATACAATAAGTGTCCTCAACCCAAATCGTAGAACACTGATAGGTCATGTAGGATTTTGCTTTATCCGTTACCATGGCCGAAACAAAGTATTTTGGGTGCCCAAGGCAGATGAAGCCGAAGGCGCCCATTTTGCATTTCTACCCAGCTAATTCTTCCCTTTTCCATTAGGTCTATGACATCATGTGATTAATAACTGATGAGCTGAATCCTTCTAAGTCAGGCCCATATACATTTGTATCTCATGAACCTACAACTCCCAGTATGTCCTTAACAATGGTAAGGAGATGCTGGGAGTTACCAGTCTTTATCAGACTGTGGACTATACAGGAACCATAGTACTGATGAGACGCAGTCAGTACCAATAACTAAAAATGTACATCCTGGTACCTTATAGGTGACCTCTTCTCAGATTGAGTCTTTTCTTTCTCTTAGGCCTGTTTCACACTTCAGTAGCAGCAGGTCACAGAGGCCACCAGCTTCCAGCACACCATACTCACATGCCTGCTCGCCTCTCCGCTCCCTTAGGCGTGGAGCGCATATTCATTACCTTAATGAGCAGTACCACGTGATCACTCGACAGGAAGAGCTGCAGGCTCCGGCTGCCAGAACGAGCTGCAAAGCCACCAGGGAGGTAAAAAGGATGGTTTTACCAGTTATAGGGCGTGCTGGGTCTGCTGGACAATTGTTTCTCCAAGGATCATTGTGGATACAGGGACCTCATTGCCTACTGATCAGGCACCAGGAAGCCCTGGATGAGATCTGGAGTTTCCGCTGTGGAGTCTCTGATACTTGCCTGGAGTTCATCCTGAGCCCTATATACAGTATGGGAGAGGACATGGGGGGACTCTGTAGGGGAGGACATGGGGGGACTCTGTAGGGGAGGACATGGGGGGACTCTGTAGGGGAGGACATGGGGGGACTCTGTAGGGGAGGACATGGGGGGACTCTGTAGGGGAGGACATGGGGGGACTCTGTAGGGGAGGACATGGGGGGACTCTGTAGGGGAGGACATGGGGGGACTCTGTAGGGGAGGACATGGGGGGGCTGTGCAGGGGGGGTAAATGAGGAGGCTGTGTAGGGGAGAACATGGGAGACTGTGCTGGGGGGGTACATGATGAGGCTGTGTAGGGGAGGACATGGGGGGCTGTGCAGGGGGGTACACGGGGGGCTGTGCAAGGGGAGAACATGAGGGCTCTGTAGGGAGTGTACTGTGGGTCTGTGCAGGGGGAGGACACGTGGGTCTCCTTACACTGTTTTATGGTGCAGCTCTATGCAGGGCAGTGGTGGAGGTTCAGTAGGGTCATCAAGCTAATACATACATATATATAGAGAACTGCAAGAAGATTAGAAAATTAGAAATAATAACAGCAGAGTTAGTAGTAGACTAAAAATTAGATCTTTGAGTGTAGTGTGGGCTCTTCGGATGCTTCCGTAATATCAACGACTAGAGTTGAGCGAAACGGGTCGAAAAAATTCAAAAGTCGCCGACTTTTGGCAATGTCGGGTTTCATGAAACGAAAACCGACCCTAGGATGAGGTCGGCCACGAGGTCGGCGACCTACGCGCCAAAGTCGCGTTTCAAAAGTTTGTTTTGCGCTCTTTTTCAGCCAATCAGGATCCACGGACACTGTGGGCAACGTGATGACATAGGCACGGGTCACCACCATCTTTCATAAGGGCATGCAAGTGATTGGCTTGCTTTGGGGGGCGTCACAGGGGGTATAAAAGGGCGTGCACGCCGACCGCCATGTTACTCATGCTGATCTCAGAATAGGGAGAGCTGCTGCTGCTGCTGATTTTGTAGGGAGAGCGTTAGGCAGGGAAGAAGACACCAAAAACTGCTTCTGCTGCTAGCGATTTTGCCTGTACAACACACCAGTCACTGTGCAGTGCAAGGGGAGGCTATATAGTGGTGTATCAGTGGTGTTGGTTGTTGGGCTGCCTTCTAAGGCTTCCTGACATTCCTGCATTGCTGTTTACCCACTGCTCCGCAAACTGCTTTTTTAAAAGCAATCACAATTTTTTTTTTGCCCTGCTGAGGTACTGAGCGTGCATTTTTTCACACCATACAGCGGTGTACGCTCCTCACACAGTACCGTGTAACGGCTGTTATCACAGCCACAGTGAAGCTATCAGTGAGTCACTCTGTGAGAATAAGTCGAGGACATGTTCCGTTCTTACAGACCTGCACTCTAGGGAGATTCCAATTCTGCCCAATTCTACATACACCTTGTAGTTTGTGATACACTAGCCAATTTCTGCCTGTGACCTAGCGCTCAGATATTCAGTGGGCCTCACACAATCCATAAGTGTCCAGTGTCCACAAGTGTGTGCAGAAATTCAAAATCTCCTTTATCCTCTAGTCACTTTGGTCACTCATTGATCACCCTATAATAAATATATTATTATATATTATTACTTATAAGCCCTACTAAATGCACAATATGAAAACAGAGCAGTCTCATAGAAAATGAATGATACCAAGGTAAATGCAGTTAGATATGGGATGCTATATAGGGGCTCATACTGTATATAGGAGCTATATGGGGACTCACACTGTATATAGGAGGCAATATGGTGGCAAACAATGTATTCAGGAGGCTATATGTGAGTGCTCATACTGTATATAGGAGGCTATATGGAGACTCACACTGTATATTGGAGGCAAACACTGTATTCAGGAGGCTATATGTGGGCTCATACTGTATATAGGAAGCGATTTGCAGGCTCATACTGTTTATAGGAAGCGATGTGCAGGCTCATACTGTACATAGGAGGTTATGTGGATGCTCATACTGTTTATAGGAAGCAATGCGCAGGCTCATACTGTACATAGGAGGCTATATGTGGATGCTCATACTGTATATAGGAGGCTATATGCGGCCTCATACTGTATATAGGAAGTGATGTACAGGCTCATACTGTATATAGGAGGCTATGTGCAGGCTCATACTGTATATAGGAAGCAATGTGCAGGCTCATACTGTTTATAGGAGGTAAACACTGCATTCAGGAGGCAATATGTGGGTGCTCATACTGTATATAGGAGGCAAATACTGTATTCAGGAGGCTATATGTGGCCTCATACTGTATATGGGAAGCGATGTGCAGGCTCATACTGTATATAGGAGGCTATATGCGGCCTCATACTGTATATAGGAAGCGATGTGCAGGCTCATACTGTATATAGGAGACTATGTGCAGACTCATACTGTATATAGGAAGCAATGTGCAGGCTCATACTGTATATAGGAGGCAAAAACTGTATTCAGGTTGCTATATGTGGGTGCTCATACTGTATATAGGAGGCTATATGTGGCCTCATACTGTATATAGGAAGCGATGTGCAGGCTCATACCGTACATAGGATGCTATATGTGGCCTCATACTGTATATAGGAAGCGATGTGGAGGCTCATACTGTATATAGCAGGCTATGTGGGCTCATATTGTATATAGGAAGCAATGTGCAGGCTCATACTGTATGTAGGAGGCTATATGCGGCCTCATACTGTATACAGGAGGCTATGTGGGCTCATACTGTATATAGGAGGCTATATGCAGCCTCATACTGTATATAGGAAGCGATGTACAGGCTATGTGCAGGCTCATACTGTATATAGGAAGCAATGTGCAGGCTCATACTGTATATAGGAGGTAAACACTGCATTCACGATGCTATATGTGGGTGCTCATACTGTATATAGGAGGCTATATGCGGCCTCATACTGTATATAGGAAGCGAAGTACAGGCTCATACTGTATATAGGAGGCTATATGCAGCATCATATTGTATACAGGAGGTTATATGTGGGTGATCATACTATATATAGGAGGCTATATGTGGCCTCATACTGTATATAGGAAGCGATGTGCAGGCTCATACTGTATATAGAAGGCTATATGGGGACTCACACTGTATATAGGAGGCAAATACTGTATTCAGGAGGCTATATGTGGGCTCATACTGTTTATAGGAAGCGATGTGCAGGCTCATACTGTTTATAGGAAGCGATTTGCAGGCTCATACTGTACATAGGAGGCTATGTGGATGCTCATACTGTTTATAGGAAGTAATGCGCAGGCTCATACTGTACATAGGAGGCTATATGTAGGTGCTCATACTGTATATAGGAGGCTATATGCGGCCTCATACTGTATATAGGAGGCTATGTACAGGCTCATACTGTATATAGGAGGCTATGTGCAGGCTCATACTGTATATAGGATGCAATGTGCAGGCTCATAATGTACACTCACTGGCCACTTTATTAGGTACACCTGTCCAACTGTGTGTTAAGACTTAATTTCTAATCAGCCAATCACATGGCGGCAACTCAGTGCATTTAGGCATGTAGACATGGTCAAGACAATCTCCTGCAGTTCAAACCGAGCATCAGTATGGGGAAGAAAGGTGATTTGAGTGCCTTTGAACGTGGCATGATTGTTGGTGCCAGAAGGGCTGGTCTGAGAATTTCAGAAACTGCTGATCTACTGGGATTTTCACGCACAACCATCTCTAGGGTTTACAGAGAATGGTCCGAAAAAGAAAAAAAATCCAGTGAGCGGCAGTTCTGTGGCCGGAAATGCCATGTTGATGCCAGAGGTCAGAGGAGAATGGGCAGACTGGTTCGAGCTGATAGAAAGGCAACAGTGACTCAAATTGCCACCCGTTACAACCAAGGTAGGCAGAAGAGCATCTCTGAACGCACAGTGCGTCGAACTTTGAGGCAGATGGGCTACAGCAGCAGAAGACCACACTGGGTACCACTCCTCTCAGCTAAGAACAGGAAACTGAGGCTACAATTTGCACAAGCTCATCGAAATTGGACAGTAGAAGATTGGAAAAACGTTGCCTGGTCTGATGAGTCTCGATTTCTGCTGCGACATTCGGATGGTAGGGTCAGAATTTGGCGTAAACAACATGAAAGCATGGATCCATCCTGCCTTGTATCAACGGTTCAGGCTGGTGGTGGTGGTGTCATGGTGTGGGGAATTTTTTCTGGGCACTCTTTGGGCCCCTTGGTACCAATTGAGCATCGTTGCAACGCCACAGCCTACCTGAGTATTGTTGCTGACCATGTCCATCCCTTTATGACCACAATGTACCCAACATCTGATGGCTACTTTCAGCAGGATAATGCGCCATGTCATAAAGCTCGAATCATCTCAGATTGGTTTCTTGAACATGACAATGAGTTTACTGTACTCAAATGGCCTCCTCAGTCACCAGATCTCAATCCAATAGAGCATCTTTGGGATGTGGTGGAACGGGAGATTCGCATCAGGGATGTGCAGCCGACAAATCTGCGCAAACTGTGTGATGCCATCATGTCAATATGGTCCAAAATCTCTGAGGAATGCTTCCAGCACCTTGTTGAATCTCTGCCACGAAGAATTGAGGCAGTTCTGAAGGCAAAAGGGGGTCCAACCCCTTACTAGCATGGTGTACCTAATAAAGTGGCCAGTGAGTGTATATAGGAGGCAAAAACTGTATTCAGGAGGCTATAAATGTCACCTGCTTAACCTAGCAGGAAGTTAAATGTCACCTGCTTAACCCAGCAGGAAGTACGGTGGAGTCTACAAATCACTAAAATTGACAAATCCCCGGGCCCGGATGGGATACACCCCCCGAGTACTGCAGGAATTAAGCACAGTCATAGATAGACCATTATTTTTAATCTTTAAAGATTCCATAATAACAGGGTCTGTACCACAGGACTGGCGTATAGCAAATGTGGTGCCAATATTCAAAAAGGGGACAAAAACTGAAATTGGAAATTATAGGCCAGTAAGTTTAACCTCAACTGTGGGTAAAATCCTGGAGGGTTTTCTAAGAGATACTATACTGGAGTATCTGGAGAAGAAAAACCTTATGACCCAATATCAACATGGGTTTACAAGAGACCCTTCCTGTCAGACTAATCTGATAAGCTTTTATGAAGAGGTACAGTGGGGAAAAAAAGTATTTAGTCAGTCAGCAATAGTGCAAGTTCCACCACTTAAAAAGATGAGAGGCGTCTGTAATTTACATCATAGGTAGACCTCAACTATGGGAGACAAACTGAGAAAAAAAAATCCAGAAAATCACATTGTCTGTTTTTTTTTCATTTTATTTGCATATTATGGTGGAAAATAAGTATTTGGTCAGAAACAAGCAATCAAGATTTCTGGCTCTCACAGACCTGTAACTTCTTCTTTAAGAGTCTCCTCTTTCCTCCCCTCATTACCTGTAGTAATGGCACCTGTTTAAACTTGTTATCAGTATAAAAAGACACCTGTGCACACCCTCAAACAGTCTGACTCCAAACTCCACTATGGGGGATCTCCTACCTCGGTCCAGTTCGGGGTCCCTGGAAGCACCACGGTGGGGCCGGGTAGGTCGCCACGGCTGTGGTTGGAGCAGGTGGAGCATAGGGTCCGGTGGACAGCCGTCTCCAAAGTGCGGGCACCAGGTACGTATACGCCCCTCCTGAGTCTCCCCCTGGGGTCCGGTTATCCTCCCGCGTCCGGGTCGGCGGTCGCGCACTGTCGTCGGGCGCAGGCGGGCGCATGTGGGGGCGGCGGGCACACCGGAGCCGGGGGCGCCCTGCCGGCTCCGTTCCGCGCGCTCCCGCGGTCTCTGACGCACGGTGGAAGTGACGCGGCGGAAGGGGCGGAGCCGGGGATGCCGAAACAGGAAGTCGTGTGCTGGCCGGCTTTCCAGTGTGGGCCGCGTGTGCGCGGCGGTCCGGGGGGGACGCGCTGTACCCGTGGCGAGGGGTGGGGGGAGGCGGAGCATGCAGGGGGGGTCGCGGATGCTGGGGAGGTGCCACGCCAGAACCCTGCTGACCCGGGTACAGGGAGGCCTTAAAAGGCAGGAGGCAACGCTGCGGGGGTGCTTCTGAAGGCCCAGCGATGGATATGACAGAAGCCCCCATAGAGCAGCAGGACGAGATACAGGAGCGGCCACAGAAGGAGGCCGTGGCGAAGCCTCATGCGAGTGGCCAGCAGAAGAAAAAACGATCGAGTGAACAGAGCCGCGGAAGTTCCTCCAGACTAAAGGACCCTCCTGCCTCCCTCCGTGATCCGGTACCTGCCTCACCTGCATGGGTAAGAGATATTCGTGAATGTACCCTGATGCAGTGTTCCCTTATGTATTTTTTGCAGGGGAGGAAAGCTACGGGAAAACAGAAGCACAGGGAATGTGCCCTCTGTAGTTGCCCCTTGCCAGACGGCCACCCCAAAAGATTGTCAGCCATGTGTGCGACAAACGGTAGGGGTTGGAAGGGAATGAGGGCCAGGGATAGACTGACAGGCCCTTACATTCTCCCCCGTCCTTACAGGTAGCGGAAGAAACGCCAGATTTCACCACAAGCCTGAGAGAAATAATCAGGACAGAAATGAAAGCCCCGTCAAAAAGGGATTCTTCTAGGGGGAGAGAAGTTAGCTTCTCAGGTTCGGAGTCCTCGGTTGCTCCTAGGAACAATGACTCCTCGGATTCCCCGGCCTCCACTTCGTCGTCTTCAGATGAAGACTCGAGCCGTTTCTGCTTCCCGTTAGACCAGATGGACAAACTAGTTAAAACAATAAGGTCCACCATGGGAGTAACAGACTCAAAACCAGAAATTTCGGCACAAGACGTGATGTTCGGAGGTCTAGATCCCAGGAAGCGCAGGGCCTTCCCTTTAAATGATAAGGTCCAGAGCTTAATAGATAGGGAGTGGAAAAAACCCGAAAAAAGAGGCTCCTTGCCACCGGCCTTCAAACGAAGGTACCCATTTGATGACCCAGTGGTGAACAGATGGGTTAAGGCCCCTAAACTGGATGCGGCAGTAGCCAAAGCCTCCAGAAAATCTTCCATCCCTTTCGATGACATGGCTTCCCTAAAAGACCCGCTGGATAAAAAAGCGGATTCCTTTCTAAAGGGATCATGGGAGATGTCAGCAGACTTAGCTGCCCTAAGACCAGCGATAGCTGCCACTTGTACAGCCAGATCCATGATGGTCTGGCTAGATCAACTGGATTCCCATCTGAGAGATGGAGCCTCAAGAGCATCCATTCGGAAAACCCTACCAATTATCCAGAGTGCCGCTGCTTTCCTGGCCGATGCCTCAGCAGACTCTGCAAGGATGGCGGCTAGATCCGCAGGGTTATCTAACGCAGCTCGAAGGGCCCTCTGGTTAAAATGCTGGCCAGGGGATATCCAGGCCAGGTCACGACTCTGCTCCATTCCTTGCGAGGGGGAATATCTATTTGGCTCTGCCCTGGATGAACTGTTATAGAAAGCCGGGGATGATAAAAAGAAGTTTCCGAGCCTCCCGAATCCTTCTTATAGACGCCCCTTTACCAGGAAAGGATATTTCCGTAGAAGGTCGTCCAGAGATCAGGGCAGATGGGATGACAAAAGAAGGAGAGGTACAGGTTTCATGTTCGGAGGAGGGGGGCGCCAGGAAGGTCCAGCACGGGACACTAAAAAGCCGCCCCAATGACTAGAGGCCCTGGTAGGGGGGTGACTAGCTGCCTTCTACCCAGCCTGGTCCATGATTTTGGATAGTAATTGGATACGGGGGGTGATAGCTACGGGTCTACAACTGGAATTCACCCGGGTTCCCCATGATCGATTTAGGGTCACCCCAATCAGGTCCTCCACATCAGAACAAGCTGCCCTGGAGGCCGAGGTTCATGATCTTTGCCTTAAGAAGGTCCTAACTGTGGTTCCAGAAGGTGAAAGGGGGAAAGGTTTCTACTCCCCTCTGTTCCTGGTCCGCAAGCCAGACAGTTCCTTTAGGACTATAATTAATCTTAAGTCCCTTAATGAATTCTTGGTTATACGCCCGTTTAAAATGGAAACAATTAATTCAACAATAAAATTATTGTTTCAAAACTGCTTTATGGTGGTGTTGGATTTGAAAGATGCTTACTACCATATACCCATTCATGCAGCTCATCAGCGCTTCCTCAGAGTGGCGGTTCAGTTAAATGGGTCAGTTGAACATTTCCAATACGCGGCCCTCCCCTTTGGGGTGGCAGTCGCTCCCCGGGTATTTACCAAAGTAGTAGCGGAAGTTATGGCCCATCTACGTGAATCTGACATTCTAGTAGTACCCTACTTAGATGACTTCCTGATTATAGGAAAAACGGCAAAACATTGTACGGAACAGCTACAGAGGGCAATGTCTGCCCTGGAGCGGTTAGGATGGCTGCTGAATATCAAAAAATCTCGGTTACAGCCGATGAAAAGCCAGCAGTTTTTAGGCCTGATTCTAGATTCTGAGAAACAGGAATGCCGTTTGCCTCCGGAGAAGCTTGTTCGTTTACACTATCAGGTCCTAAATGCTTCCAATAACCCCACCATGTCCCTTAGGAAAGCCATGTCCCTTCTGGGTTCCCTTTCCTCCTGTATCCCAGCGGTGCAGTGGGCCCAGTTTCATTCAAGAACACTTCAGGGTGAGGTTTTACTGCATCAAAGAATCCTCGGAGGTTACTTAGAGGGCCAGCTAACCTTGTCCCGAAACACAAGGGAGTCCCTAGAGTGGTGGCTGGACAAGGATAATTTATCCAGAGGAGTTCCCTGGGAATTCGACATATCCCGCATAGTCACTACGGATGCTAGCCCTTCCGGCTGGGGGGCTCATATGGGTGAGGTCGTGGTCCAGGGCCTATGGGACCAGCACCAGATAAATATGTCATCTAATTTGAAAGAATTGACAGCAGCAGAACAGGCAGCTAAGAAGCTACTTATGTATCTGCAGGGCCATCATGTGCGAGTGCTCTCCGACAATCAGGTCACCGTGGCTTATATCAACCACCAAGGTGGGACTCGTTCCAAACCCCTGATGAATGTGACAGAACGGTTGTTCCAACTAGCAGAGCAGCATTTTCTATCTTTGACAGCGCTACACATAAAAGGGAAAGAAAACATTATGGCAGATTTCTTAAGCCGCAATCTGCTAAGGCAAGGAGAATGGTCCCTAAACATCTCGATCTTCCACCTGATTGTGCAAAGGTGGGGACAGCCAGAGGCAGACCTCTTCGCCACCAAAGAAAACAGAAAATTGAGACTATTCTGCTCCCTAAATCCCAGAGACAACCCCCTGGCAGTAGATGCCTTTCTGATAATGTGGGACTTCAGGCTAGCATATGCCTTCCCTCCCCTATCGCTACTACCCTTGGTGTTGAGAAAGATCAGGAAAGACAGAGCAAGGGTTATAGTCATCGCCCCATTTTGGCCCAGGAGGGCTTGGTTTTCTTGCCTCAGGACCATGTCGGTGTCCGATCCTTGGGTTCTTCCGGACATCCCGGATCTCTTATCCCAGGGCCCAGTCTTCCATCCTCAGGTGGCTGGCCTACATCTGACGGCGTGGAGTTTGAGCGGGCGCTCTTAAAAGATAAAGGCTTCTCCCCAGACTTAATTAATACCCTTCTTAAAAGTAGAAAGGCCATTACTACCAAGATCTATGTTAGAATTTGGAAGAAATTCCTTCACAGCTCGGGAATAGTCGCTGGGGGTTCAACACCTATAAATCAGATCTTAGAATTTCTTCAGAAAGGTCTGGACATGGGGCTTTCCACTAGTACCCTTAAAGTACAAGTAGCAGCCTTAGGGGCCCTCTTTAGCTGCAACATCGCGAGTAATTACTGGATCAGAAGATTCATTAAAGCAGCAGGAAGATCCAGGCCGGTAGTGAAGGATAGATTCATGCCATGGGACTTGAATCTAGTCCTCACGGCCATGACGGAAGCTCCATTCGAACCTATTTCATCAGCTTCCATAAAAAACCTGTCCCTCAAAGTAGCGTTCCTGGTAGCTCTAACCTCTGCTCGCAGAGCTAGCAATATCCAGGCATTATCTAGGCGTCCTCCTTATATACAGATTAAAAATGATAGAGCAATACTCACACCTGATCCAGCGTATTTACCTAAAGTGGATTCTAACTTTCATAGGACTCAGGAAGTAGTCCTTCCATCCTTCCTCCCTAATCCGGCTAATAAGAAGGAAGAGAAACTACATACCCTGGATGTTAGGAAGTGCCTTATAGAATATGTGGCAGCTACCGATCCTTGGAAGAAAGAGGATGCCCTGTTTATTTCCCACCAAGGCCCTAGGAAAGGTTGTAGAGTATCAAAGAATACACTAGCCAGGTGGATTAGAGAAGCGATTGCCTTAGCATACACCTCAAAAGGCAGGTCGCCACCCGGGAAGCTGAGGGCACATTCCACCAGAGCCATGGCGACCTCGTGGGCCGAGAGATCAGAAGTCTCCATCGACCAGATATGTAAGGCGGCTACTTGGTCCTCTCCGAGCACCTTTTATAGTCATTATAGGCTAGACTTGGGTGCTTCCACAGACCTCTCTTTTGGGATAAGGGTGCTGCAGGCTGTAGTCCCTCCCTAAAGTAGTTATTACTCTCTGTAATTCTCTCAGGTGGTGCTGTCATGGACGACCGAATAAAGTCTTAGTTACTCACCGGTTAACGGTATTTTTCGGAGTCCATGGCAGCACCCGTATATTCCCTCCCTTTAGTTTAATTTGGGTGTGCACTTCTTCTTATACGTACACGGGTAATTTAAATAGTTGTGTATAGTATTGTATATAAGTTATGCTATTAACCATTGTGGTCCTCTGTGCTCTGTAATCCAACTGATGCGTGGGAGAGGTGCCGCCCTTTTTGTATCTGTAAGTTTCCTGTTCCTAAAGGGCGGATCCCCTCTCTCAGGTGGTGCTGTCATGGACTCCGAAAAATACCGTTAACCGGTGAGTAACTAAGACTTTTCAAGCTAAATAATTTATTTAGAATAATTAACAGAGCATAAATGCTAAATGCAAGTTACAGCAGACATAAACACAATATAGCAGTTAATAAAGTTTTTATCTGTATAAAACATGTAGTTTCTTTGCTTTCCTTTCACAAATAGAATGCATAGTAAACAGCAAACTCTCCATTTACATAATATGTATGCCCAGATAAGGTTTTGCATACAATAAGTGCCCAGAGTAAACTGCTGAATATAAAGTGCATAAGTGCCTTGTATCAAATAAGCCTGGTAGGCGTTAAGTGTACACAGAGTAAAAACTGTCTATGCAAATTCCAGAGTAAGATACAAGGACTGCATTAGAAAGTAACAACTTACATGTGCTGTGTATGTCGCTGTAAAACCTTCCGCCCCTACGCGCGTTACACCGCAGCTTCCTCAGGAGGCGTGGTTTACAAGTGCCCCGGATCTAGTTTATATAGTGCGGTCAACCAATAAACCGCTTTCCCTAATAAAGCTTGTAAAATTCAGGACCTGCGCTGTAGTGTCCACAATGACGTCAATAGTATCCAGTTCTAAACGTCCACAGCATTATCGGCGCATGCGCTGTTGAGTCCCCACTATGTACAGCGAGTCTATCATCAGCATGAAAGCGGCTCAAGCTGCAAAACAGCCAGAGACAGCCACATACCAGACTGAGCACGTCAAAAGGCTCCTAGGGAGGACTGAACTGGGCATGCGCTCAAGTGAGGAAAAGAAAATAAAATAATTATGAAGAATAATAATCACTATTTAAAGTGATAGCAAGTGTTGAAAGTGAGGGGATAAAACATAATGATGCTGAAATAATTATAGCGGTGTGTATGAACCATTAAAGTGAATATGCCTGACATAGAGTGCAAAGGCACACACATATGTGTCAATTATAAGCACACTATGCAAGCAATAAAATTTTTTTAACAATTAGCATAATGTGTATGCAGGCTATATGAAAGTGTATGTGCATCATATAACTATAACAACTATATATCATGTCTCTGTTAAAAAACAAATGTACATAAAAATAACACATGGCATTCAATACATACATCAAATGTCATATATCATAAAGTAATTATACACACAATTATGTATAATGAATAATACATAGCACAAATATACAAAGAAAATTGTGAAAAAAATAAAAAATGAGTGAAAAAAATATAAATAAAACAAAAATGTAAATGAAATAAACAAAAAAAGAAAAAATGAATAAAAATGTGAACAAATAACATGAAATATTGAAGACCCAATGGGTACGAAAAGAGCCGTAGATTTCTTGTGAGAGGAGTGTTTCTTCATAAAATCTTGAAATGCCCTCAACAATGAATTCCATGCCAGATCATATATTGCGATGCGAAGATAGAGAACTGGAGTATAAGCACAGGAAAAAATAATTAAAAACAGAAAACTAAAACCAAGACTAAAAAGATACCCATACGATTTTTACAGAAAGGACCCAAAACCATTACTCTCATACAATCATGTTTTTTTTGCTACTGTATATAGGAGGCTATGTGCAGGCTCATACTGTATATAGGAGGTAAACACTGCATTCAGGAGGCTATATGTGGGTGCTCATACTGTATATAGGAGGCTATATGCGGCCTCATACTGTATATAGGAAGCGATGTGCAGGCTCATACTGTATATAGGAGGCAATATGCGGCCTCCTACTGTATGTAGGAGACTATGTGCAGACTCATACTGTATATAGGAAGCGCTGTGCAGGCTCATACTGTATATAGGAGGCTATATGCGGCCTCATACTGTATATAGGAAGCAATGTGCAGGCTCATACTGTATATAGGAAGCAATGTGCAGGCTCATACTGTATATAGGAGACTATGTGCAGACTCATACTGTAAATAGGAGGCTATATGTGGCCTCATACTGTATATGGTAAGCGATGTGCAGGCTCATACTGTATATAGGAGGCTATACGCGACCTCATACTGTATATAGGAGGCTATATGCGGCCTCATACTGTATATAGGAAGCGATGTGCAGGCTCATACTGTATATAGGAGGCAATTCAAAAGAAGGAAATATCCAGCTACAGATCCAGGGAAAAATTGTTAAAAACAAAAAATAAAGGAGAGCGATAGTGGCACCTGTGTAAAAGGTTTTGTAACTGCTGCGACTCTAGACCAGACCAGGTCTAGCCGACCAGAGTATAAGCCGAGGTACCTACTTTTGCCACGAAAACCTGGGTGAACTTATTGACTTGAGTATAAGCCGGGTGTGCATTGACCACTCATCCCTACCGTGGTATGCATGGTTCCCCCGTCCCTGTCATTGTCTGCATGGCTCCTTATCCCCTATCTTTGTATGTATGATTCATGTTAAGAAAAAAAACCATCCTATTTACCTGCCTGCGCGCCGTCGGTGGCACTGCATCTTGTTCCAGCCATATAACACGGATAATTCTTGGTAATGACAGTGAATATTTAGAACATTCATTACTGTGCACATTATACACATTATACATTACTGCAGCTCCGTGGCGTAGCAACTGTTTGTGGAGCCTGGGGCGGTCGAAAAATTTGCCGCCCCTTTGGTCGTTGATATTCCGGAAGCATCCGAAGAGCCCACACTACACTCAAAGATCTAATTTTTAGTCTACTACTAACTCTGCTGTTATTATTTCTAAATTTCTAGACTTTCATCTTCTTGCAGTTCTCTATATATATGTATGTATGTATCAGCTTGATGACCCTACTGAACCGCCACCACTGCCCTGCATAGAGCCGCACCATAAAACAGTGTAAGGAGACCCACGTGTCCTCCCCCTGCACAGACCCAAAGTACACTCCATACAGAGCCCTCATGTTCTCCCCTTGCACAGCCCCCATGTACCCCCCTGCACAGCCCCCCATGTCCTCCCCTGCACAGCCCCCATGTCCTCCCCTGCACAGCCCCCATGTCCTCCCCTGCACAGCCCCCATGTCCTCCCCTACAGAGCCCCCCCATGTCCTCCCCTACAGAGCCCCCCCATGTCCTCCCCTACAGAGCCCCCCCAAGTCCTCTCCCTACAGAGCCCCCCCATGTCCTCCACTGCACAGCCCCCATGTCCTCCCCTGCACAGCCCCCCATGTCCTCCCCTGCACAGCCTCGCCATGGTCACCTATCTGCACAGCCCCCCAATTCCCAGTATCCCTCCCCCCCCTCACCTGCCGGTTGCCGGCTCCGTTCAGCAGCGGCGTGCTCTCCCCGGCCTCCTCCAGCTGCTCCCGGCTGGACCACGACACCCTGTTGGCCACGCTCCGTACTGTGCGGCCGCTCCGCTCGCTGTTTGGACATGTGACAGCCGGAGCCTCGGCAGATCCCACGGTCATGTGACTGCCAATCTACAGCGCTGCAGCGGGGTCATACCAGGAACGCACGCCTGAGGCATGACGGGTAATGTAGTCCTACAGTGTTACCATAGCAACACGGCTGCTGGGGCCTTTCCTAAAAGCAGCCGAGGAGCTGTCATGCTGCCGCGCCGCCCCCACACATGTGACGCCTGGGGCGGACCACCTCCCCCACGCTACTCCAGTGCTGCAGCTATGGGTCCCTGTTATCAGCCATTCATAGGCCAGGACCAGCCCTCCACATAAAGGGGACACAATTATAACACTGAGCACAATAGTCAGGGGGCCCGTGAGACCACCCCCTGACATCAGCAGAGACCTGTGCAGTGGCTGAAGAGTTAACCAGCCCTCGGGAATATGCAGAGCTTCATTATACATCAGTGCCAATGTTCACTACAGGACTGGCATTGTATTCATGAATCAGATGGCTCAGGATGAACTCCAGGCAAGTATCAGAGACTCCACAGCGGAAACTCCAGATCTCATCCAGGGCTTCCTGGTGCCTGATCAGTAGGCAATGAGGTCCCTGTATCCACAATGATCCTTGGAGAAACAATTGTCCAGCAGACCCAGCACGCCCTATAACTGGTAAAACCATCCTTTTTACCTCCCTGGTGGCTTTGCAGCTCGTTCTGGCTGCCGGAGCCTGCAGCTCTTCCTGACGAGTGATCACGTGGTACTGATCATTAAGGTAATGAATATGCGCTCCACGCCTAAGGTAGCGGAGAGGCGTGCAGGCATGTGAGTATGGTGTGCTGGAAACTGGTGGCCTCTGTTACCTGCTGCTCCCCTCCTCTGCCGGCTTTCTGGGACCGTGACTCGTCTACAAGACAAGGGGGGTGTAATGCAGGGCTGAGGTGATGCAGCAAATAAACAGGAGAACACAGCGGGGTGCAGTCTTTACGCTTTTACTCACATTTTGAGTTGCAAACCAGGGCACTGAGTACAGATGGTAATGGAGATCCAGCCAGCCTGGAAGCAATTTAGGATCCACTAAGCCAGATGGGTTGGAGGCCTCCTTTCTGCGCTGTCCCATGAGGTCTAAAGCTATGCTCAACATGCAAAACAGAAGCCGCGGAGACACCATCACGTGTTTCTCAACGCAAGCAATGACCATCCAGGTCTTTGTCCGGGAAGGAACAACCACGGGAAGGGCAGTCTCCAATGAAGGAAACCACCTATGCCAAAACATGGTATCCATCCACATACAGCTGTTTCGGGGTATTGCCCCTCATCAGTGTGGAGTAGGAAACTGGCTGGTAGGAGCAATGCCTAGTAAAAAGACTATGAAGAGGAGGATGAATGAACTCATGGAGATCAACATCCGACACTGCGGAGACACCATCACGTGTTTCTCAACGCAGTGATTCTAGAGCACTGCCCCCATCCCTTATGGGAAATATGCAAAACATGCAAAACAGAAGCCGCGGAGACACCATCACGTGTTTCTCAACGCAAGCAATGACCAGCCAGGTCTTTGTCCGGGAAGGAACAACCACGGGAAGGGCAGTCTCCAATGAAGGAAACCACCTATGCCAAAACATGGTATCCATCCACATACAGCTGTTTCGGGGTATTGCCCCTCATCAGTGTGGAGTAGGAAACTGGCTGGTAGGAGCAATGCCTAGTAAAAAGACTATGAAGAGGAGGATGAATGAACTCATGGAGATCAACATCCGACACTGCGGAGACACCATCACGTGTTTCTCAACGCAGTGATTCTAGAGCACTGCCCCCATCCCTTATGGGAAATATGCAAAACATGCAAAACAGAAGCCGCGGAGACACCATCACGTGTTTCTCAACGCAAGCAATGACCAGCCAGGTCTTTGTCCGGGAAGGAACAACCATGGGAAGGGCAGTCTCCAATGAAGGAAACCACCTATGCCAAAACATGGTATCCATCCACATACAGCTGTTTCGGGGTATTGCCCCTCATCAGTGTGGAGTAGGAATACTTATTTTCCACCATAATATGCAAATAAAATGAAAAAAAACAGACAATGTGATTTTCTGGATTTTTTTTTCTCAGTTTGTCTCCCATAGTTGAGGTCTACCTATGATGTAAATTACAGACGCCTCTCATCTTTTTAAGTGGTGGAACTTGCATTATTGCTGACTGACTAAATACTTTTTTTCCCCACTGTATATCTTATATAGGGTCCAGGATCCAGCAGGATGATGAGGAGCTCTCCTAGCCATCGTCCTCTCCCGATCACGGCATAGCCACGCCCCACCTTGAGATTGTTGATATCTTTCAACAATTTTGGTTCTCAAGTCCTCACAGTTCTCATCTTCTCTTTATGTCCTCCATGCTTAGTGTGGCACAGAGACATACATTGCAAAGATTGAGTCAACTTCTCCCCTTTTTATCTGGTGTCAGGTGTTATTTTCATATTGCCCCCAATTGGTTTTAAATTCTGCCTGGAATCTGCCTTAAAAAGATCCTCAAAACCACTGCAAAAAGTGAATATAATCCACAGCAATCCTACACAATGATCCCCCACTTATCGCGGGCATTACATTCTAAACCTCCAACACGATAGTTGAATATCCCCCAAGTAAGAAACTTACATTTATTTTAGCATTTATATATTTTAAGGATTTACAAACCCCTCCCACACACTTATTTACCATTACCAGTCCCTTATTAATCGGCCCCAGTTCCTTATTAACCTTTTGCACCTTTTTATAAACACTACTTATGTTCATAAACAAATTCTACATGATGAAGATGATGAATTAGCTGTGTAGTACTGATGATTGAAGGTGATGAAAATGGGATGAATGTACAGTACTGTACTGCACAGCATGGAAGAGCATTACAGCTCTCCTATTGGCACCACTTCATCAGGAGCTTCTTCAGGTGAGGCAGTAGTATCTTCAGCCTCATCCGTAACTTTTACTACCACTAAATGCGTAACCAACCTCTTGTTCGAGTGATGAACATAGTCATGGAGAGATGCTGGTTCTGCTTCTTATGAACCATACGGAGGTCCTATTCCTCAGCCAATCAATGAAATACATTGCCCATTATGACCATGGTTACAAGTCGATCAAGTGTTGGGCCAACCTCCTCCTCTTCTTAAACCCGTTGTTCAAACTGTTCCTCATCCTCTTCTTCACTTGCTGAAGGGTGTTTCCGTCTTCAGTAGTCATGTCACTGAAGCCCTCTCCTCCCGGTATTTTCACCAGCTTCACAGCCTAATCCACCGCAGAGTGATACATTTCATCAAGAGAAAGTCTGACACATCATTTTCTTTATGGTTTTTTGAACATTTTTTCAATATATTTTTTGTTTTTAACCCCTTCACCCCCAAGGGTGGTTTGCACGTTCATGACCGGGCCAATTTTTACAATTCTGACCACTGTACCTTTATGAGGTCATAACTCTGGAACGCTTCCATGGATCCCGGTGATTCTGACATTGTTTTGTCGTGACATATTGTACTTCATGTTAGTGGTAAAATTTCATTCAAATAACTTGTGTTTATTTGTGAAAAAAATGGAAATTCGCAATTTTCCAACTTTGAATTTTTATGCCCTTAAATCACGGAGATATGGCACACAAAAAACTTGATAACTAACATTTCCCACATGTTTACTTTACATCAGCACAATTTTGGAACCAAAATTTTTTTTTGTTAGGAAGTTATAAGGGTTAAAAGTTGACCAGCGATTTCTCATTTTTACAACACCATTTTATTTTTAGGACCACATCACATTTGAAGCCACTTTGAGGGGTCTTTTTGATAGAAAATACCCAAAAGTGACACCATTCTAAAAACTGCACCCCTTAAGGTGCTCAAAACCACATTCAAGAAGTTTATTAACCCTTTAGGTGCGTCACAGGAATTTTTTTGAATATTTAAAAAAAAAATGAACATCTAACTTTTTTTCACAAAAAAAGTACTTCAGGTTCAATTTTTTTTATTTTACCAAGGGTAACAGGAGAGATTGGACTGCAAAAGTTATTGTGCAATTTGTCCTGAGTACGCTGATACCCGATTTGTGGGGGGGGAACGACTGTTTCGGCGCATGGCAGAGCTCAGAATGGAAGGAGCGCCGTTTGACTTTTTCAATGCAAAATTGGCTGGAATTCAGATCGGACGCCATGTCACGTTTGGAGAGTCCCTGATGTACCTAAACAGTGGAAACCCCCTACAAGTGACCCCATTTTGGAAACTAGACCCCCCAAGGAACTTATCTAGATATGTGGTGAGAACTTTGAACCCACAAGGGCTTTACAGAAGTTTATAACGTATAGCGGTACAATTAAAAAAATAATATTTTTTCCACAAAAATGATCTTTTCACCCCAATTTTTATTTTCCCAAGGGTATCAGGACCCTAAAAGTTATTGTGCAATTTGTCCTGAGTATGCTGATACCCCACATGTGGGGGTAAACCACTATTTGGGCGCATGGCAGAGCTCGGAAGGGAAGCAGCGCCATTTGACATTTTTGGCTGGAATTGAGATCGGACACCATGTCGCGATTGGAAAACCCCTGATGTACCTAAACAGTGGAAACCCCCCCACATATAACACCATTTTGGAAACTAGACCCCCTAAGGAACTTATCTAGATGTGAGGTGAGCACTTTGAACCCCCAAGGGCTTCACAGAAGTTTATAATGCCAGGGCATGAAAATAAAAAAATCGTTTTTTTTCCACAAACATGATCAATTAGTCCCCAATTGTTTTATTTTCCCAAGGGTAACAGGAGAAATTGAACCCCAAAAGTTGTTGTCCAATTTGTCCTGAGTACGCTGACACCCCATATGTGGGAGAAAACTACTGTATGGACACACGTCAGGGCTCGGAAGGGAAGTAGTGACGTTTTGGAATGCAGACTTTGATGGAATGGTCTGCAGGTGTCATGTTGCCTTTGGAGAGCCCCTAATGTACCTAAACAGTGGAAACACCGACAAATGACCCCATTTTGGAAACGAGAACCCCTAAGGAACTTATCTAGATGTGTGCTGAGCACTTTGAACCCCCAAGTGCTTCACAGAAGTTTATAACGCTCGGACGTGAAAATAAAAAAATCATTTTTTTCCACAAAAATGATATTTTTGCCCCCAATTTTTTATTTTCCTAAGGGTTACAGGAGAAATTGGACCCCAAAAATTGTTTTGCAATTTGTCCTGAGTAGGCTGATACCCTACATGTAGGGTAAAACACCGTTTGGTGCATGGCAGAGCTTGGAAAGGAAGGAGCACCATATGACATTTTCAACTCAGAATTGGCCGGAATTGAGATCAGACGCAATGTTGCATTTGGAGAGCCCCTGATGTGCCCAAGCAGTGGAAACCCCCAATTCTAACTCCAACCCGAACCCCAACACACCCCTAACCCTAATCTCAGCCCTAACCCTAACCCTAACCCAAGCCCTAACCCTAACCCTAGCCCTAACGGAAAAATGGAAATAAATACATTTTTTTTATTTTATTATTTTTCCCTAACTAAGGGGGTGATAACGAGGGGTTTGATTTACTATTTATGGCGGTTTTTATATTTGGCAGCTGTCGCACGCTAAAAGACGCTTTTTATTGTAAAAATAGTTTTTGCATCACCACATATTGAGAGCTATAATTTTTCCGTATTTTGACTCACCGAGTCATGTGAGGTCTTATTTTTTGCGGGACGAGTTGACGTTTTTATCGGTACCATTTTCGGGCACGTGACCTTTTTTGATCGCTTTTTATTCCGATTTTTGGGATGCAGAATGAACAAAAACCAGCGTTTCATGAATTTCTTTTGGGGGGAGTGCGTTTACACCGTTCTGCGTGCAGTAAAATTGATAAAGCGGTTTTATTCTTCGGGTCAGTACGGTTACAGCGATACCTCATTTAGGTCGTTTTTTAGGTTTTGTCGGTTTTATGCAATGAAAACTATTTTATATAAAAAATAATTATTTTTGCATCGCTTTATTCTGCGAGCTATAACTTTTTTATTTTTTCACTGATGATGCTGTGTGGCGGCTTTTTTTTGTGGGACAAGATGCCATTTTCAGCGGTACCATGGATATTTATATGCGTCTTTTTGATCGCGCGTTATTACACTTTTTGTTTGGCGGTATGATAAATCATTTTTTGCTTCGTTTTTTATTTTTATTTTTTAAGGGGTTCGCTAAAGGGGTTAACTAACGGGACAGTTTTATAGGGCGGGTCGTTACGGACGCGGCGATACCCAATATGTGTACTTTTATTTTATTTATTTTTTTCAAAAAATGAATTTATTGGGGAATATTTTTTTTTTTTTTTTTTTTACTAATTTATTTGGCGATTTTTTTAAAATTATTTTTACACTTTTTTTTAATTTTTTTTTTTAACTTTATTACACATTCCCAGGTGGGACATCACTGTCCTGTGACAGATCACTGATCTGTCACATCACAGATCACTGTGACAGATCAGCGATCTGTCACAGGCATTGAAGCAGACTTCCTCTTGCCTGCGCTTTGCAGGCACTGAGGAAGCCAGCTTCCTGCAGGCCCCTGAAGGCCCCCGTCGCCATCTTGGATTCGGGGGCCTGGAGGAAAGGAGCCCCCCGCAGCAGCGCTGCATATTGCGCTGCTGTGGGGGGCTCAGGGAAGCACGGAGGGAGCCCCCTCCCTGCCGATGCTTCCCTTTAACTCCATCAAACATGATCGCGGTGTGCAAGGGGTTAACGTGTCGGGGGCGGTCCGTGACCGTCCCTGACACATTGTGCCGGGTGTCAGCTGTGATAATCAGCTGACACCCGGCCGCGATCAGCGGTGCTCACCACATGGGCGCCGCTGATCGCTGAGACGTACTATCCCGTCCATGGGCATAGGGGCCCAGGTCCCATGGACGGGATAGTACGTCGGATGGCAGGAAGGGGTTAAATATTTGATAGACTCGAAAAAAAACAAGAAGTGGGAGAAAAGGTAGTCACTTATTAATGAGACAAATAGAAGAATATTTACCGTATACACTCGTGTATAAGCCGAGTTTTTCAGCACTTTTTTTGTGCTGAAAACACCCCCCTTGGCTTATACACGAGTCACGGTCCCAGAAAGCCGGCAGAGGAGGGGAGCAGCAGGTCACAGAGGCCACCAGCTTCCATCACACCATACTCACATGCCTGCACGCCTCTCCGCTCCCTTAGGTGTGGAGCGCATATTCATTACCTTAATGAGCAGTACCACATGATCACTCGACAGGAAGAGCTGCAGGCTCCGGCTGTAACGTCTGTCTGCGGTCTGGGCTGCAGCCAGACAACACCCCGAGAAACACTGATACCCTTTACCCCTATACAGGGATCTGGATTTATAGCAGAGCCCAGGAGGTGCTGTCTGAATAGGAGCAGTGGCCAGAGCAGGACGGTCGCCAGAGAGGGAGTTCCAATACAGGACAAAAACGTGGTAGTATCTGGGTCTAAACCAGTCGGGCAGCAGGGTACAAAAACGTTAGGCAGAAGCAGAGTCAGAAGTCCAGGCCAAGGTCAGAGTTATTCAACTATAGCAATTCACACAGTAACACGCAGGGGAACCAAGAATATATCCGGCGGCTTGCAAGACCAGTCCCAAGGTATTTGAGGGATCAGGTCACCCCTCACAGGTTCCTGGACTGCTGATGTCATCAGTACCGCCCCCAGGACCAGGCCAGATGATGATGCAGTAACCTTCTGATGACTGACAGAGGGGCGGAGCCTGCGCCCACCAGATGCCTGCACAGGTGCCCTTACTCTGTCAGCACCATAACTCACGGGCGAGTGACCGCGCCCAGAACAGCAGACCCCGAATTAAAAGGCAACGTGACAGACCGGCGCCTCCTAGAGGCTAAAGCCGGGACAGTAGGCCCTGAGTCTGATGCGACGGAACCACGGCCCCTCCCAGTGGCCGAGGCATTAACAGCCGTCCCTGAGTCTAACGACGAAGTGGCGGTCCGGCGCCTCCTAGTGGCCGCGACCGAAACAGCAGGCCCCAAGTCTGGCGGCGACGTGACAGTACCCCCCCTTCCAAGAGGGGCCTCCGGACCCTCAAAACCCGGTTTGTCCTGGTGAAGGAGGTGAAACCTTCTAATTAATGCCTTGGCATGGATGTTCCTTGCGGGGACCCAGGACCTCTCCTCCGGGCCGTAGCCCTTCCAGTGTACAAGATACTGTATGGAGCCTCTCACCAGGCGGGAGTCAAGGATACCCTGGACTTCATACTCTAAAGCTCCCCCGACCGAAACAGGAGGAGGGGGGGACTGGACAGGGTGAATCGGAGAACAATAAGGCTTGCGGAGAGACCTGTGGAATACGTTAGGTAATTTGAATGTGGAAACTGTGGAAGTTTTAAGCGGAAGGCTACTGGGTTAACCACCTCGATAATTTCGTATGGGCCGATGAACCTGGGACCCAGTTTGGCAGATGGTACCTTAAGCTTGATATTTTTTGTAGAGAGCCAAACCTTATCGCCACCTCCCAGGTGCGGCCCCTTAGATCGTCGTCTATTTGAGGACGAAGCCTGTCTAACCTGAGCCCCTTACAAATTTGAATTAACCTCAGACCAAATCGTTTTCAGCCGATGTATATTTTGCTCAACCCCAGGGAGCTCCGACATCCTGGCCGAAAACGACTCAAAGCGCGGATGTAGTCCCAGGTTACAGAAAAAGGGGGTAGGTTTAATGGAGTCCTGATATCGATTATTGAGCGCGAATTCAGCCAATGGCAGATGTTCCACCCAATCGGACTGATGTCCTGACACATAACAGCGGAGGTATTGAATCATAGAATTGTAGAGTTGGAAGGGACCTCCTGGGCCATCTGGTCCAAACCCCTGCTCAAAGCAGGATTCGCTAAATCATCCCAGTCAGATGTCTGTCCAGCCTCTGTTTGAAGACATCCATTGAAGGAGAACTCACCACTTCTCGTGGCAGCTTGTTCCACTCATTGATCACTCTAACTGTCAAAAAGTTTTTTCTAATATCTAATCTGTGTCTCCTCCCATTCAGTTTCATCCCATTGCTTCTAGTCTTTCCTTGTGCAAATGAGAATAAAGTTGATCCTTCTACAATGTGACAGCCCTTTAGATATTTGTAGACAGCTATTAAGTCTCCTCTCAGTCTTCTCTTTTGCAAACTAAACAATCCCAAATCCTGCAACCTTTCCTCATAAGACAGGGTTTGCAGACCGGTCACCATTCTGATTGCTCTTTTCTGAACTTGCTCCAGTTTGTTGATGTCTTTTTTAAAATGTGGTGCCCATAACTGGACACAATATTCCAGATGAGGTCTGACCAAAGAGGAGTAGAGGGAAATAATGACTTCACGTGATCTAGACTGTATGCTTCTGTTAATACATCCTAGAATTGCATTTGCTTTTTTTGCTGCTGCATCACACTGTTGACTCATATTCAGTCTGTGATCTATTAGTATACCCAAGTCTTTTTCACATGTGCTGTTGCTTAGGCCTATTCCTCCCATTCTATATATGCTTTTTTCATTTTTATTGCCCAGATGTAGTACTTTGCATTTCTCCCTGTTAAAAACCATTCTGTTAGTTGCTGCCCACTTCTTCAGTTTATTTAAATCGTTTTGAATCCTCTCTCTCTCTTCTCTAGTATTAGCTATCCCTCCTAGCTTTGTGTCATCAGCAAATTTAATCAGTTTACCCTCAATTCCTTCATCTAAATCGTTGATAAAGATGTTGAACAATACAGGGCCCAGGACAGAGCCCTGTGGTACCCCACTTGAGACATTCTTCCAACTGGATGTGCAGCCATTTACGACCACTCTTTGGGTCCGATCACTAAGCCAGTTATGAATCCACCTAACAGTTGCCTTGTCCATTCCATACTTAATCATTTTTTCAATAAGGATTGTATGAGAGACTTTGTCAAATGCTTTGCTGAAGTCAAGATATACTATATCTACAGCATTTCCTTGATCCACCCAATCAGTGATACCGTCATAGAAGGAAATTAAGTTAGTCTGACTTGACTTATTAGTTACAAACCCATGCTGACTCTGTTTAATCACTTCATTCTTATCCAGGTATTGACATACATGTTGTTTAATAATTTGTTCAAAGATCTTTCCTGGTATAGAAGTCAGACTCACCGGCCTATAGTTGCCTGGGTCCACCTTCTTCCCCTTTTTGAAGATAGGAACAACATTTGCTCTTCTCCAGTCTTCTGGCACTTCTCCTGTCCTCCAAGAATTTTCAAAGATTATGGAGAGGGGTTCAAAAATTTCTTCTGCTATCTCCTTCAGTACTCTGGGGTGTAATTCATCTGGACTTGGAGACTTGAATTCATTTAGGTTAGCTAAGTGTTTCCTCACTATCTTTCTGTTTATAGATATCCTGGATTCTTCTGTTCCCTTAATAGGACAGTGAATAACAGTTGATGTTACATTTCCTTTCTGAGAGAAAACAGATGCAAAATAGGAATTTAAAAGTTCAGCCTTCTCAACATCCTGTCTGACCATTTCATCATTTTCATCCTGTAAAAATCCTATAGCATCCTTGACTTTTCTTTTACTTTTGACATATCCCCAAAATCCTTTATTATTGCTTTTGACATCTCTTGCAAGCCTCAATTCATTTTCAGCTTTAGCTAATCTGATTTGTGCCCTGCAGGTTCTGCAGACAGCATAATATTCTTCTTTAGATATGCCTCCCTCTTTCCATTTTATAAACATTTTTTTTGTTCCAGAGATTGGTTAGTACGTTCAGTTTGACCATTGGTCTCGGGATGGTATGCCGAGGAGAAGGACAACTCCACACCGATGCGTCTACAGAACGCCCTCCAGAACTTCGAGACAAACTGGGTACCCCTGTCGGACACAATATTTGTCGGAACGCCGTATGTGCAGAATGAACAGCTTACTTAAAGTTTCAGAGTTAGGCAAGCCAGACAGGGGAATAACATGACACTGCTTGCTGAACCTGTCTACCACCACCCAGATACAAGTTTTCCCATCTGAGGGTGGCAAATCTGTAATGAAGTCCATGGAGATGTGGGTCCATGGACTCTCAGGGGTGGGCAAGGACTGAAGCCAGCCGGCAGGGCGGCTATGGAGGGATTTGGCACGGGCACAGACTTCACACGCAGAAACATAGTCTTTACAGTCCTTGGCCACCGTCGGCCACCAAAAGTTCCTGGTTACCAGCCTGGTGGTATTATTGAGACCGGGATGGCCTGCCAGGACAGAGTCGTGTGATTCTTTTAGAACCTGCAGACGAAGGTTAGCTGGAACAAACAATTTTTTGGGGGGCGTAGCGTCAGGGGCTTGCTCTGAAGACCTACAGATCTCCTCCAGAAGGTCCAAAGACACTGCCGACACGACGATTCCATTAGCCAATATCGGTACTGGTTCACAGTCCTCGGTCTGTGTGGGGCAAAAACTGCGAGAGAGGGCATCTGCCCTCACATTTTTAGTACCGGGGCGAAAAGTAATTAAAAAATCAAACCTGGAGAAAAAACAGGCCCACCTGGCCTGCCTGGGATTTAGTCTCTTAGCTGACTCTAGGTAGGTTAAGTTTTTGTGGTCTGTAATAACAGTGACCTTGTGTTTGGCACCTTTGAGGAAGTGGCGCCATTCCTCGAAGGCCCATTTGATCGCCAATAATTCTCAATTACCAATGTCATAGTTTCTCTCCGTGGTAGAGAATTTGTGGGAGAAAAACGCACACAGGCGAGTGAGGGATGCAGTGCCTTGTGATAGCACTGCTCCCACTCCGACCTCGGAGGCATCCACTTCCACAACAAATGGGCGGTCTAAGTCCGGTTGCACCAAAACTGGGTTGCCACGAAGCACTCTTTCAGTGTGGAAAATGCCTGAATAGCCTCAGGATTCCAATTGGTCACGTCCGCCCCTTTTCGGGTAAGGTCCGTGAGTGGCTTGGCAATCTCCGAGAAACCCCTGATAAACTTGCGGTAGTAATTCGCGAATCCCAAAAACTGCTGCAGCGTCTTCAGCGATTTGGGTTGCACCCAAGCCTTAATAGGTTGAATCTTGGCAGGATCCATGCGAAACCCCTTGCCTGAGACCATGTATCCTAAAAACTGTACCTCTTCGGCAAAGAAAACACATTTTTCCAGTTTCGCAAACAAAGAGTGTTCTCGCAGTCTCTGCTGCACCGACCTGACGTGTTGAGTATGTGTCACAGGGTCAGCAGAGTAAATCAAAATGTCATCAAGATACACGACGACATACACCCCACAAATGTCTCTGAAAACATCATTGACGAAGTGTTGAAATACTGCAGGCGCGTTACTGAGTCCGAACGGCATTACCAGGTATTCAAAGTGACCAAGAGGTGTATTAAAGGCCGTTTTCCATTCGTCACCGTTTCTTATGCGGACCAGATTATATGCCCCCCGGAGGTCAAGTTTAGTAAACCAGTGGGCTCCCAGTAGCTGATTAAACAGATCAGGAATGAGTGGAAGCGGATACTGGTTTTTTACAGTAATAGCGTTAAGCTCACGACAATCTATACATGGTCTGAGTCCACCATCTTTTTTTCCTACAAAGAAAAACCCAGCCCCTACAGGTGAAGTGGAGGGTCTAATACAACCTTTTCGCAGGCTGTCTGCTATGTAGTCATTCATGGCTACACGCTCAGGACCAGAGAGGTTAAATATTCTCTCCTTAGGGAGGCGGGCACCTGGGACCAAGTCGATAGGACAGTGATACTCTCTATGAGGAGGTAGTTTCTCAGACTCCACTATGGAGAAGACATCTTCATAATCTCTGAGCGCATATGGAATAGAGGGGTTTTTAATTTTAACTTGGTTCACTGACAGTGACATACAGTTACTCTGACACCGTGGACTCCAGCGCACGATATCACCTAAGCGCCAGTCAATAACCGGATTATGCTGGTGCAACCATGGCATGCCTAACATAACCGGATTAGATAAATTATGTAGAACAAAAAATGATATCTGTTCGTTGTGTAATGCCCCCACTGACATAGTAATGTCTGCAGTAACAAACTCCACTCCACCCTGGATAATGTATGTACCATTGATAGCAGTGGTCTGAAAAGGGGCATTAAGTCTTAGCAGTGGTACACCGAGATTCCTTGCGAGCAAAAAATCCATGAAATAGCCCGCAGAACCACAATCCACATAAGCCTTCACATACAGGGATTTATTAGAAAATGAGTGTGAGACGGGTAACAAAAGTTTAGCCGCATTTGCGGGCAATACCTGAGCCTCTGTGCCAGCGCGACCAGAGCTGCCCAGAGGCCGACGTCCCAGGAATGTGGATCTCTGACGCTCAGCATTTCCCTGGCCTCCAGGCTGCAGCATGCTGGTGTAGGAAGATGGGAGTGTTCCTTCAGGCTGTGCTCTGGAGCAGGTGTTAGGCCAGGAAATCAGCTCAGACAGAAGAAGAAAAAAAAAATTCAGGAGACTGCTTTTATATATGGTGAACATATACACAAAAAGCAAGTTTTTTTCCTTGTATTATTTTGGGCCGGATATAATGTAACGTCCGTCTGCGGTCTGGGCTGCAGCCAGACAACACCCCGAGAAACACTGATACCCTTTACCCCTATACAGGGATCTGGATTTATAGCAGAGCCCAGGAGGTGCTGTCTGAATAGGAGCAGTGTCCAGAGCAGGACGGTCGCCAGAGAGGGAGTTCCAATACAGGACAAAAACGTGGTAGTATCCGGGTCTAAACCAGTCGGGCAGCAGGGTACAAAAACGTTAGGCAGAAGCAGAGTCAGAAGTCCAGGCCAAGGTCTGAGTCATAACCAGGAGGGCAGCAGAGATACAAAATCGTTAGGCAGAAGCAGAGTCAGAAGTCCAGGCCAAGGTCAGAGTCATAAATCAGGAGGGCAGCAGAGGTACAGAATCGTTAGGCAGAAGCAGAGTCAGAAGTCCAGGCCAAGGTCATAGTTATTCAACTATAGCAAGTAACACACAGGGGAACCAAGAATATATCCGGCGGCTTGCAAGACCATTCCCAAGGTATTTGAGGGATCAGGTCACCCCTCACAGGTTCCCGGACTGCTGATGTCATCAGTACCGCCCCAGGACCAGGCCAGATGATGATGCAGTAACCTTCTGATGACTGACAGAGGACCGGAGCCTGCGCCCACCAGATGCCTGCACAGTTGCCCTTACTCTGTCAGCACCATAACTCACGGGCGAGTCACGGCGCCTCCTAGTGACCGCGCCCAGAACAGCAGACCCCGAATTAAAAGGCAACGTGACAGACCGGCGCCTCCTAGAGGCTAAAGCCGGGACAGTAGGCCCTGAGTCTGATGCGACGGAACCATGGCCCCTCCCAGTGGCCGAGGCAGGAACAGCCGTCCCTGAGTCTGACGACGAAGTGGCGGTCCGGCGCCTCCTAGTGGCCGCGATCGGAACAGCAGGCCCCAAGTCTGGCGGCGACGTGACACCGGCAGCCAGAACGAGCTGCAAAGCCACCAGGGAGGTAAAAAGGATGGTTTTACCAGTTATAGGGCGTGCTGGGTCTGCTGGACAATTGTTTCTCCAAGGATCATTGTGGATACAGGGACCTCATTGCTTACTGATCAGGCACCAGGAGGCCCTGGATGAAATCTGGAGTTTCCGCTGTAGAGTCTCTGATACTTGCCTGGAGTTCATCCTGAGCCATCTGATTCATGAATACAATGCCAGTCCTGTAGTGAACATTGGCACCGATGTATAATGAAGCTCTGCAGATTCCCGAGGGCTGGTTAACTCTTCAGCCACTGCACAGGTCTCTGCTGATGTCAGGGGGTGGTCTCACGGGCCCCCTGACTATTGTGCTCAGTGTTATAATTGTGTCCCCTTTATGTTGAGGGCTGGTCCTGGCCTATGAATGGCTGATAACAGGGACCCATAGCTGCAGCACTGGAGTAGCGTGGGGGAGGGCGGTCCGCCCCAGGCGGCACGTGTGTGGGGGCGGCGCAGCAGCATGACAGCTCCTCGGCTGCTTTTAGGAAAGGCCCCAGCAGCCGTGTTGCTATGGTAACACTGTAGGACTACATTACCCGTCATGCCTCGGGCGTGCATTCCTGGTATGACCCCGCTGCAGCGCTGTAGATTGGCAGTCACATGACCGTGGGATCTGCCGAGGCTTCGGCTGTCACATGCCCAAACAACGAGCGGAGCGACCGCACAGCATGGAGCATGGCCAATGTGGCCAACAGGGTGTCGTGGTCCGACCGGGAGCAGCTGGAGGAGGCCGGGGAGAGCACGCCGCTGCTGAACGGAGCCGGCAACCAGCAGGTGAGGGCGGGAGGAGGAATACTGGGAATTGGGGGGCTGTGCAGATAGGTGACCATGGCGAGGCTGTGCAGGGGAGGACATGGGGGGGCTCTGTAGGGGGAGGACGTGGGGGGCTGTGCAGGGGAGGACATGGGGGGCTCTGTAGGGAGAGGACATGGGGGCTCTGTAGGGAGAGGACATGGGGGGGCTCTGTAGGGAGAGGACTGGGGGGCTCTGTAGGGAGAGGACATGGGGGGCTGTGCAGGGGGAGGACATGGGGGGGCTGTACAGGGGGAGGACATGGGGGGGCTCTGTAGAGGGAGGACATGGGGGGCTCTGTAGGGGAGGACGGGGGCTGTGCAGGGGAGGACATGGGGGGCTGTGCAGGGGAGGACATGGGGGGCTGTGCAGGGGAGGACATGGGGGGCTGTGCAGGGGAGGACATGGGGGGCTGTGCAGGGGAGGATATGGGGGGCTGTGCAGGGGAGGACATGGGGGCTCTGTAGGAGGGACATGGGGGGCTGTGCAGGGGGAGTACATGGGGAGGCTGCGTAGGGGAGGACATGGGGGGCTGTGCAGGGGGGTAAACGGGGGGCTGTGCAAGGGAGAACATGAGGGCTCTGTAGGGAGTGTACTGTGGTTCTGTGCAGGGGGAGGACACATGGGTCTCCTTACACTGTTTTATGGTGCGGCTCTATGAAGGGCAGTGGTGGCGGTTCAGTAGGGTCATCAAGCTAATACATACATGTATATATAGAGAACTGCAAGAAGATGAAAGTCTAGAAATTTAGAAATAACAACAGCAGAGTTAGTAGTAGACTAAAAATTAGATCTTTGAGTGTAGTGTGGGCTCTTCGGATGCTTCCGAAATATCAACGACCAAAGGGGCGGTAAATTTTTCGACCGCCCCGGGCGCCACAAACAGTTGCTACGCCACTGAGCTGCAGGAATGTATAATGTGTATAATGTGCACAGTAATGAATGTTCTAAATATTCACTGTCATTACCAAGAATTATCCGTGTTATATGGCCGGAACAAGATGCAGTGGCACCGACGGCGCGCAGGCAGCTAAATAGGATGTTTTTTTTCTTAACAGGAATCATACCTACAAAGATAGGGGATAAGGAGCCATGCATACAATGACAGGGACGGGGGAACCATGCATACCACGGTAGGGATGAGTGGTCAATGCACACCCGGCTTATACTCAAGTCAATAAGTTTACCCAGTTTTTCGTGGCAAAAGTTGGTGCCTCGGCTTGTACTCGGGTCGGCTTATACTCGAGTATATACGGTAATAGTTAAAACCTGACAAGAATAAACAATAATTTGCAGTTAGCCCAATCGTGGGGATAAATAGCTGAGAAATAAATAGTGATTAGTATATCTTAATAAATATATTGCAATTCGCCCAGTACAAAGCTGTGAAAAAAAATGGTAGTTACTATTTCCATTAAGTATTGCACTCAAACAGTTGATTAACCAAGAGAGATGGCATGTACCCGAATAGAATTCTCCTAGAGGCTGCAAATAAGAGCGGCAGGAAGTAAAGGGTTAATAGGTACATAGAACACACAATTGGGTGAAAATATTAAATGGTCATGAGCAATATGTCCTGGCATAAAGAGTGTGATTATATCCTTAGTCCATAGTTAATGCTTGGTATAAACCTGCATTCATAAAATATTCCAATGTCTATAGCCGTGGGGAGAGCTGCCCCGGCCGATGATGGATACACCAAGTACTTTCTCCAATGAGTGGAGGGCTCGTACCCTGTGAAATAGCGCGCTGAACAGTACATGGTGATTTCACCATATATAGTTGTATGTGAGTGTTGCTACTCACAATACCTCCGATGGTCTGCGTAGAATCCGGTGACTGCGTTCTGGCTGGTGCAGTAAAGGTCGGACCTGGGAGATGCGGCGATATGCCGAGGTGTAGTGTGAGACCAGCGCTCCTGCGCTCCAGCTGTCGGCAGGGATCCGGTCACTCTGGTCGATAGCTGCGTCCCGGCAGATGTGCAGTAGGAGCAGGACCTGTGTGACGCGGTGGATCACGTGGTGCCGTGTAACTGCTGCTAGATGGAGGTACGGGTGGCAAAAAGGGCCGAAACCAACGCGTTTCGGAAAACTCAGCTTCTTTCTTCAGGTCCGGGACATATTGCTTATGACCATTTAATATTTTCACCCAATTGTGTTCTATATACATATTAACCCTTTACTTCTAGGAGAATTCTATTCGGGTACATGCCATCTCTCCTTGGTTAATCAACTGTTTGAGTGCAATACTTTCTATTTCCATTAACTACCATTTTTTTCACAGCTTTGTACTGGGCGAGTTGCAATATATTCATTAAGATATACTAATCACTATTTATTTCTCAGCTATTTATCCCCACGATTGGGCTAACTGCAGTTTATTGTTTATTCTGGTCAGGTTTTACCTATTAAATATTCTTCTATTTGTCTCATTAATAAGTGACTAGCTTTTCTCCCACATCTTGGTTTTTTCAGCGCGAGTCTATCACAAATATTTATAATCCTTTCGATTTCCTTGTGGTTGGTATCTAGAGTCGCAGCAGTTACAAAACCTTTTACACAGGCGCCACTTTATCGCTCTCCTTCATTTTTTGATTTTAACAATTTTTCCCTGGATCTGTAGCTGGATATTTCCTGCTTTTGAATTGCCTCCTATATACAGTGTGAGCCTCCACATTGCTTCCTATATACAGTATGAGGCCGCATATAGCCTCCTATATACAGTAGGAGCCTGCACAGCGCTTCCTATATACAGTATGAGGCCGCATATAGCCTCCTATATACAGTATGAGCCTGCACAGCGCTTCCTATATACAGTATGAGTCTGAACATAGTCTCCTATATACAGTATGAGCCTGCATATCGCTTCCTATATACAGTATGAGACCGCATATAGCCTCCTATATACAGTATGAGGCCGCATATAGCCTCCTACATACAGTATGAGCCTGCACAGCGCTTCCTATATACAGTATGAGCCTGCACATCGCTTCCCATATACAGTATGAGGCCGCATATAGCCTCCTACATACAGTATGAGGCCACATATAGCCTCCTATATACAGTATGAGCCTGCACATCGCTTCCTATATACAATATGAGCCTTCACATTGCTTCCTATATACAGTATGAGCCTGCACATTGCTTCCTATATACATTATGAGTCTGCACATAGTCTCCTATATACAGTATGAGCCTGCACATCGCTTCCTATATACAGTATGAGGCCGCATATAGCCTCCTACATACAGTATGAGGCTGCATATAGCCTCCTATATACAGTATGACCCTGCACATCGCTTCCCATGTACAGTATAAGACCACATATAGCCTCCTGAATACAGTATTTGCCTCCTATATACAGTATGAGGCTGCATATAGCCTCCTATATACAGTATGAGCCTGCACATCGCTTCCTATATACAGTATGAGGCCGCATATAGCCTCCTATATACAGTATGAGCCTGTACTTCGCTTCCTATATACAGTATGAGGCCGCATATAGCCTCCTATATACAGTATGAGCACCAACATATAGCCTCCTGAATGCAGTGTTTACCTCCTATATACAGTATGAGCCTGCACATTGCTTCCTATATACAGTATGAGCCTGCACATAGCCTCCTATATACAGTAGCAAGAAAAATAAAAAATAAATGATTGAATGAGAGTAATGGTTTTGGGTCCTTTCTGTAAAAATCGTATGGGTATCTTTTTAGTCTTGGTTTTAGTTTTCTGTTTTTAATTATTTTTTCCTGTGCTTATACTCCAGTTCTCTATCTTCGCATTGCAGTATATGATCTGGCATGGAATTCATTGTTGAGGGCATTTCAAGATTTTATGAAGAAACACTCCTCTCACAAGAAATCTACGGCTCTTTTCGTACCCATTGGGTCTTCAATATTTCATATTATTTGTTCACATTTTTATTCATTTTTTCTTTTTTTATTTGTTTATTTCATTTACATATTTGTTTTATTTTTATATATTTTTTTTCACTCATTTTTTATTTTTTTCACAATTTTCTTTGTGTATTTTTGCTATGTATTATGCATTATACATAATTGTGTGTATAATTACTTTATGATATATGACATTTGATGTATGTATTGAATGCCATGTGTTATTTTTATGTTCATTTGTTTTTTAACAGAGACATGATATATAGTTGTTATAGTTATGTGATGCACATACACTTTCATATAGCCTGCATACACATTATGCTAATTGTTAAAAAAAATTTTTATTGCTTGCATAGTGTGCTTATAATTGACACATATGTGTGTGCCTTTGCACTCTATGTCAGGCATATTCACTTTAATGGTTCATACACACCGCTATAATTATTTCAGCATCATTATGTTTTATCCCCTCACTTTCAACACTTGCTATCACTTTAAATAGTGATTATTATTCTTCATAATTATTTTATTTTCTTGTCCTCACTTGAGCGCATGCCCAGTTCTGTCCTCCCTAGGAGCCTTCTGACGTGCTCAGTCTGGTATGTGGCTGTCTCTGGCTGTTTTGCAGCTTGAGCCACTTTCATGCTGATCATAGACTCCCTGTTCATAGTGGGGACTCAACAGCGCATGCGCCGATAATGCTGTGGACGTTTAGAACTGGATACTATTGACGTCATTGTGGACACTACAGCGCAGGTCCTGAATTTTACAAGCTTTATTAGGGAAAGCGGTTTATTGGTTGACCGCACTATATAAACTACATCCGGGGCACTTGTAAACCACGCCTCCTGAGGAAGCTGCGGCGTAACGCGCGTAGGGGCGGCAGGTTTTACAGCGACATACACAGCACATGTAAGTTGTTACTTTCTAATGCAGTCCTTGTATCTTACTCTGGAATTTGTATAGACAGTTTTTACTCTGTGTACACTTAACGCCTACCAGGCTTATTTGATACAAGGCACTTATGCACTTTTTATTCAGCAGTTTACTCTGGGCACTTATTGTATGCAAAACCTTATCTGGACATACATATTATGTAAATGAGGAGTTTGCTGTTTACTATGCATTCTATTTGTGAAAGGAAAGCAAAGAAAATACATGTTTTATACAGATAAAAACTTTATTAACTGTCAAGGTGCTGGTTTAATTATATTGTGTTTATGTCTGCTGTAACTTGCATTTAGCATTTATGCTCTGTTAATTATTCTAAATAAATTATTTAGCTTGAAAAACTCCAATTTTGATCTCTTGTGATGCTTAATAGCTCATTTATGAGATTTTTTTTGCTATTATATTTCCAGTGAGTTGAGCCTTTGAAGAATTTTTTTCCAGTATTTGGGATATATTTGTACTTTATCCTATATACAGTATGAGCCTGTACATCGCTTCCTATATACAGTATGAGGCTGCATATAGCCTCCTATACACAGTATGAGCCCACATAGCCTCCTGTATACAGTATGAGGCCGCATATAGCCTTCTACACTGCGTTCCAAATTATTATGCAAATTGGATTTAAGTGTCATAAAGATGTAATTTTTTGTTTTTCAAATAAACTCAGATGGTATTGTGTATCAGGGCTCTTTGGATCACTGAAATCAATCTCAAACGCCTGTGATAATTAGTTTACCAGGTGAGCCCAATTAAAGGAAAACTACTTAAGAATGATGTTCCACATTATTAAGCAGGGCACAGGTTTCAAGGAATTTAGGAAAGAAAACGGATCTCTCTGCTGCTGAAAAGCATCAAATAGTGCAATGCCTTGGTCATGAGATGAAAACATTAGATATTTCCCAAAGACTTAAACGTGATCATCGTACTTTTAAGAGATTTGTGGTTGATTCTGAGAACAGACATGTTTGTGCTGATAAAGGCAGAATGAGGAAGGTTTCTGCCAGGCAAGTTCATCGGATTAAGAGAGCAGCTGCTAAAAAGCCATTACAAACCAGCAAACAGATATTTAAAGCTGCTGGTGCCTCTGGAGTCCCTCGAACCTCAAGGTGTAGGATCCTTCAAAGGCATGCTGTGGTGCATAAACCTACTATTCGGCCACTCCTAAACAGTGTTCACAAGCAGAAATGGTTGCAGTGGGCCCAGACATACATGAAAACTAATTTTCAAACAGTCTTGTTTACTGATGAGTGTCGAGCAACCCTGGATGGTCCAGATGGATGGAGTAGTGGGTGGTTGGTGGAAGGCCACTATGCCCCAACAAGGCTGCGACGTCAGCAAGGAGGTGGAGGAGTCATGTTTTGGGCCGGAATCATGGGGAAACAGCTGGTAAGGCTCTTTAAGGTTCCTGATGGTGTGAAAATGACCTCTGCAAAGTATATAGAGTTTCTGACTGACAGCTGTCTTCCATGGTATAAAAAACAGAAATGTGCCTTCAGGAGCAAAATCCTCTTCATGCATGAAACTGCACCATGTCATGCTGCAAAGAATACCTCTGAGTCATTGACTGCTATGGGCATAAAAGGAGATAACTCATGGTGTGGCCACCATCTTTCCCTGACCTCAACCCTATGGAGAACCTTTGGAGTATCATCAAGCGAAAGATCTATGAGGGTGGGAGGCAGTTCACATCAAAACAGCAGCTCTGGGAGGCTATTCTGACTTCATGCAAAGAAATACAAGCAGAAACTCTCCAAAAAATTCACAAGTTCAATGGATGCAAGAATTGTGAAGGTGATATCAAAGAAGGGTTCCTATGTTAACATGTAACTTGGCCTGTTAAGCTATTTAACTCCAAAATATCCTTTTTGTTCAGTGAATGTGACCTCCTAATGCTGCAAATTCCACAAATGAGCATTTTCAGTTCTTTAAAACATATCAAATGTTTAGAAATTCTACTGTGCATACTAATTTGGAACAGTGCAATTTGAGTTTTTATTCATTTTGGAGATTATACTGTTATCATTGGGAGGTTTCTTCAATAAAATTCGATGCATATTCTAACGGGTGATGACTTTTATTAGACTGACTGTCATTTGTACCGACTATTTAGGAAAATCAGAGAAAAATAGCATTTGCATAATAATTTGGAACACAGTGTATATACAGTACTAGCTGAAGAGCCCGGCGCTGCTCGGGCATAGTAACTAACTGTGGTAAGTTATAGAAAATTATAATTATCCTCCATCCCATAGTCCCTGCCCATATACCCATCATACATATCCACGATCCCATAGGCCCGTGCCCATATACCCATCATACATATCCTCCATCCCATAGTCGAGTACCCATATACCCATCACATATCCTCCATCCCATAGTCCCATGCCCATATACCCATCATACATATTCTCCATCCCATAGTCCCATGCACAGATACCGATCATACATATTCTCCATCCCATGGTCCCATGCCCATATACCCATCATACATATCCTCCATCCCATAGTCCCGTGCCCATATACCCATCATACATATCCGCTATCTCATAGTCCCGTGCCCATATACCGTCATACATACAGACAATGTGATTTTCTGGATTTTTTTTTCCTCAGTTTGTCTCCCATAGTTGAGGTCTACCTATGATGTAAATTACAGACGCCTCTCATCTTTTTAAGTGGTGGAACTTGCACTATTGCTGACTGACTAAATACTTTTTCTCCCCACTGTATCCTCCATCCTATAGTCCAGTGCCCATATACCCATCACACATCCTCCATCCCATAGTCCTGTGCCCATATACATATCCACCATCCCATAGTCCCGTGCCCATATACCCATCAAACATATCCTCCATCCCATAGTCCAGTGCCCATATACCCATCACACATCCCCCATCCCATAGTCCCGTGCCCATATACCCATCATACATATCCACCATCCTATAGTCCAGTGCCCATATACTCATCACACATCCTCCATTCCATAATCAACCATTATGACATCATAATGAGCGGCGGCAGGGCTTGCAACCTTTGATGACATCAGCATCGCCATGGCAAACATTGTGACATCATAATGAGGGGCGGGGCTTGATGCACACACACTGCTTCCCCAGTATGCAAATAGGGGCATTGTGACAACACAATGAGGGGCGGGGCTTGACGCGCACACACTTTTTCCCCCAGTATGTAGATGGGGGCAAAATTGTTTGGTGAATTGGAACGCGCAGGGTTAAAATTTCGCCTCTCAACATAGCTTAGGACGCTCTCGGGGTGCAGACGTGTGACTGTGCCAAATTTTGTGGCTGTAGCTGCGACGGTGCGGATGCCTATCCCGGACATACAAACATACACACACACATACATACATACACACTTTGAGCTTTATATATTAGATGAGGCCGCATATAGTCTCTTATATACAGTATGAGCCTGCACATTGCTTCCTATATACAATATGAGCCCACATAGCCTCCTATATACAGTATGAGCCTGCACATCGCATCCTGTATACAGTATGAGGCCACATATAGCCTCCTATGTACGGTATGAGCCTGCACATCGCTTCATATATACAGTATGAGGCCGCATATAGCCTCCTATATACAGTATGAGCCTGCACATCGCTTCATATATACAGTATGAGGCCGCATATAGCCTCCTATATACAGTATGAGCACCCACATATAGCCTCCTGAATATAGTTTTTGCCTCCTATATACAGTATGAGCCTGCACATCGCTTCCTATATACAGTATGAGGCCACATATAGCCTCCTATGTACGGTATGAACCTGCACATCGCTTCCTATATACAGTATGAGGCCGCATATAGCCTCCTATATACAGTATGAGCACCCACATATAGCCTCCTGAATACAGTTTTTGCCTCCTATATACAGTATGAGCCTGCACATTGCTTCCTATATACAGTATGAGCCTGCACATAGCCTCCTATATACAGTATGAGCCTGTACATCGCTTCCTATATACAGTATGAGCATCCACATATAGCCTCCTATGTACAGTATGAGCCTGCGCATTGCTTCCTATAAACAGTATGAGTATCCACATAGCCTCCTATGTACAGTATGAGCCTGCACATCGCTTCCTATAAACAGTATGAGCCTGCAAATCGCTTCCTATATACAGTATGAGCCCACATATAGCCTCCTGAATACAGTGTGAGTCCCCATATAGCCTCCTATATACAGTATGAGCACTCACATATAGCCTCCTGACTACATTGTTTGCCACCATATTGCCTCCTATATACAGTGTGAGTCCCCATATAGCTCCTATATACAGTATGAGCCCCTATATAGCATCCCATATCTAACTGCTTTTACCTTGGTATCATTAATTTTCTATGAGACTACTCTGTTCTCATATTGTGCATTTATGCATTTAGTAGGGCTTAATGGAATGACTGCGCTTGTTACACATCAACTCTGTAGATGCGCTCACTTATTAGACTTTGGTTGGGGCAACTCTAAAATATAATAATGATAATGGTCCTGTCTAGTGACAAGTTTATTTTACAGGCTTCTGGAGAAAGGCACAATACCAGTCATTCAAGGGTTAAATCTTTGGAACACTGAGAGGGACTTTCTAGCCAATGAAACCACAGTATAAAACACCTGTGATAACTATGGCAACTGCGCTGATGTCATAAAGACATGCATCTATGATGCAGGAGAAGATTCCAGAACCACAAGTCATTCAGCCGTAGACGGAGCCATACTTGATGTGTCTGGAGACCTGGAGCTTCATCACTCCACAATGGGAGGAAGGGGACACCGCCTAGCCAGCCAGATCAGCCATAGCGCCTAGCCAGCCAGATCAGCCATACCGCCTAGCCAGCCAGATCAATGGGGTGACAGATGTTGCAGCCAGATCTCCCTCACGTCCGGTACTCGCCGCCTTCACTTTATGTGTACGGCCTGGAGAGGTCGCATTAGGCTTCTCCAAAACAAATATGACACAATGTACAAATTCAGGTACAATTTGCTGTTACATGTTGGCACTAACCTTCTAAGCCCAAGGGAAGGGCAGTCCTGCAGCCATGGTTCCCTAGAGGTTTCCACCACAGGGGGTTTTTCCTCTCCTGAGTGCTGAAGGACGATTCTTCGTGAGTCGGGGGTTCTGCCATTTTCAGTGTCTCTTTCATAGTAATTGGCGGATTCTAAATTTCAGACACTGAAAGAAATAATAATGATGAGATTTGGAATAAAATTCGGTCAATTTAACATCCAATAAAAGTGTTTTGTGTGTTTCTTTCACAATCTTCGGTTGGTGAAATTTTGTTGGGGATCAGGATCCAGCATCCATGATCAAGCCATGAAGCCAGATATGAAGTCAGAGCAATTTAACCCTGCGCTGGAAGACAGGACGGAGCAGAGATGACAAAGTGTGACTGCACAATTAGCACAAGTTCACACTCTTCCTCCCATTCAGATACACGAGGGGATTCAGGGCCGAGTTAGGACTAAAAAGCAGCCCTGGCACACAAAATTCACCAGCCCACATACAATAAGTGTCCTCAACCCAAATCGTAGAACACTGATAGGTCATGTAGGATTTTGCTTTATCCGTTACCATGGCCGAAACAAAGTATTTTGGGTGCCCAAGGCAGATGAAGCCGAAGGCGCCCATTTTGCATTTCTACCCAGCTAATTCTTCCCTTTTCCATTAGGTCTATGACATCATGTGATTAATAACTGATGAGCTGAATCCTTCTAAGTCAGGCCCATATACATTTGTATCTCATGAACCTACAACTCCCAGTATGTCCTTAACAATGGTAAGGAGATGCTGGGAGTTACCAGTCTTTATCAGACTGTGGACTATACAGGAACCATAGTACTGATGAGACGCAGTCAGTACCAATAACTAAAAATGTACATCCTGGTACCTTATAGGTGACCTCTTCTCAGATTGAGTCTTTTCTTTCTCTTAGGCCTGTTTCACACTTCAGTAGCAGCAGGTCACAGAGGCCACCAGCTTCCAGCACACCATACTCACATGCCTGCTCGCCTCTCCGCTCCCTTAGGCGTGGAGCGCATATTCATTACCTTAATGAGCAGTACCACGTGATCACTCGACAGGAAGAGCTGCAGGCTCCGGCTGCCAGAACGAGCTGCAAAGCCACCAGGGAGGTAAAAAGGATGGTTTTACCAGTTATAGGGCGTGCTGGGTCTGCTGGACAATTGTTTCTCCAAGGATCATTGTGGATACAGGGACCTCATTGCCTACTGATCAGGCACCAGGAAGCCCTGGATGAGATCTGGAGTTTCCGCTGTGGAGTCTCTGATACTTGCCTGGAGTTCATCCTGAGCCCTATATACAGTATGGGAGAGGACATGGGGGGACTCTGTAGGGGAGGACATGGGGGGACTCTGTAGGGGAGGACATGGGGGGACTCTGTAGGGGAGGACATGGGGGGACTCTGTAGGGGAGGACATGGGGGGACTCTGTAGGGGAGGACATGGGGGGGCTGTGCAGGGGGGGTAAATGAGGAGGCTGTGTAGGGGAGAACATGGGAGACTGTGCTGGGGGGGTACATGATGAGGCTGTGTAGGGGAGGACATGGGGGGCTGTGCAGGGGGGTACACGGGGGGCTGTGCAAGGGGAGAACATGAGGGCTCTGTAGGGAGTGTACTGTGGGTCTGTGCAGGGGGAGGACACGTGGGTCTCCTTACACTGTTTTATGGTGCAGCTCTATGCAGGGCAGTGGTGGAGGTTCAGTAGGGTCATCAAGCTAATACATACATATATATAGAGAACTGCAAGAAGATTAGAAAATTAGAAATAATAACAGCAGAGTTAGTAGTAGACTAAAAATTAGATCTTTGAGTGTAGTGTGGGCTCTTCGGATGCTTCCGTAATATCAACGACTAGAGTTGAGCGAAACGGGTCGAAAAAATTCAAAAGTCGCCGACTTTTGGCAATGTCGGGTTTCATGAAACGAAAACCGACCCTAGGATGAGGTCGGCCACGAGGTCGGCGACCTACGCGCCAAAGTCGCGTTTCAAAAGTTTGTTTTGCGCTCTTTTTCAGCCAATCAGGATCCACGGACACTGTGGGCAACGTGATGACATAGGCACGGGTCACCACCATCTTTCATAAGGGCATGCAAGTGATTGGCTTGCTTTGGGGGGCGTCACAGGGGGTATAAAAGGGCGTGCACGCCGACCGCCATGTTACTCATGCTGATCTCAGAATAGGGAGAGCTGCTGCTGCTGCTGATTTTGTAGGGAGAGCGTTAGGCAGGGAAGAAGACACCAAAAACTGCTTCTGCTGCTAGCGATTTTGCCTGTACAACACACCAGTCACTGTGCAGTGCAAGGGGAGGCTATATAGTGGTGTATCAGTGGTGTTGGTTGTTGGGCTGCCTTCTAAGGCTTCCTGACATTCCTGCATTGCTGTTTACCCACTGCTCCGCAAACTGCTTTTTTAAAAGCAATCACAATTTTTTTTTTGCCCTGCTGAGGTACTGAGCGTGCATTTTTTCACACCATACAGCGGTGTACGCTCCTCACACAGTACCGTGTAACGGCTGTTATCACAGCCACAGTGAAGCTATCAGTGAGTCACTCTGTGAGAATAAGTCGAGGACATGTTCCGTTCTTACAGACCTGCACTCTAGGGAGATTCCAATTCTGCCCAATTCTACATACACCTTGTAGTTTGTGATACACTAGCCAATTTCTGCCTGTGACCTAGCGCTCAGATATTCAGTGGGCCTCACACAATCCATAAGTGTCCAGTGTCCACAAGTGTGTGCAGAAATTCAAAATCTCCCTTATCCTCTAGTCACTTTGGTCACAGCTCTGCCATCGAGCCTTTGACAGAGCGCTCAGATACTAGTCAGTGGGCCTCACACAATCTATAAGTGTCCACAAGTGTGTGCAGAAATTCAAAATCTCCCTTATCCTCTAGTCACTTTGGTCACAGCTCTGCCATCGAGCCTGTGACAGAGCGCTCAGATACTAGTCAGTGGGCCTCACACAATCCATAAGTGTCCACAAGTGTGTGCAGAAATTCAAAATCTCCCTTATCCTCTAGTCACTTTGGTCACAGCTCTGCCATCGAGCCTGTGACAGAGCGCTCAGATACTAGTCAGTGGGCCTCACACAATCCATAAGTGTCCACAAGTGTGTGCAGAAATTCAAAATCTCCCTTATCCTCTAGTCACTTTGGTCACAGCTCTGCCATCGAGCCTGTGACAGAGCGCTCAGATACTAGTCAGTGGGCCTCACACAATCCAAAAGTGTCCACAAGTGTGTGCAGAAATTCAAAATCTCCCTTATCCTCTAGTCACTTTGGTCACAGCTCTGCCATCGAGCCTGTGACAGAGCGCTCAGATACTAGTCAGTGGGCCTCACACAATCCATAAGTGTCCACAAGTGTGTGCAGAAATTCAAAATCTCCCTTATCCTCTAGTCACTTTGGTCACAGCTCTGCCATCGAGCCTGTGACAGAGCGCTCAGATACTAGTCAGTGGGCCTCACACAATCCATAAGTGTCCACAAGTGTGTGCAGAAATTCAAAATCTCCCTTATCCTCTAGTCACTTTGGTCACAGCTCTGCCATCGAGCCTGTGACAGAGCGCTCAGATACTAGTCAGTGGGCCTCACACAATCCATAAGTGTCCACAAGTGTGTGCAGAAATTCAAAATCTCCCTTATCCTCTAGTCACTTTGGTCACAGCTCTGCCATCGAGCCTGTGACAGAGCGCTCAGATACTAGTCAGTGGGCCTCACACAATCCATAAGTGTCCACAAGTGTGTGCAGAAATTCAAAATCTCCCTTATCCTCTAGTCACTTTGGTCACAGCTCTGCCATCGAGCCTGTGACAGAGCGCTCAGATACTAGTCAGTGGGCCTCACACAATCCATAAGTGTCCACAAGTGTGTGCAGAAATTCAAAATCTCCCTTATCCTCTAGTCACTTTGGTCACAGCTCTGCCATCGAGCCTGTGACAGAGCGCTCAGATACTAGTCAGTGGGCCTCACACAATCCATAAGTGTCCACAAGTGTGTGCAGAAATTCAAAATCTCCCTTATCCTCTAGTCACTTTGGTCACAGCTCTGCCATCGAGCAGGATTGAAATTTTTGATGGTTTTTTACTCCTCTCAACAGCCCAAACAAGTTTCTAAAAGGATGAGTTTGCAACTACTTTACTTTTGGAGAAAATTCAAAACATTCATTATTCAATAGGGCCCAAACTATCAAAAACCAGCGGTTTCAATGAACACACATTTCTTGGTAGAATCATGCAGGACTGAAATTTTTGATGTTTTTCTACTCCTCTCATGAGCCCAAACAAGTCTCTAAAAGCATGAGTTTGCAACTACTTTACTTTTGGAGAAAATTCAAAACATTCACTATTCAATAGAGCCCAATAGCAAAAATCAGGTTTTGAATGAAGAATCACATTTCTTGGTAAAATCATGCAGGATTGAAATTTTTGATGGTTTTTTACTCCTCTCAACAGCCCAAACAAGTTTCTAAAAGGATGAGTTTGCAACTACTTTACTTTTGGAGAAAATTCAAAACATTCATTATTCAATAGGGCCCAAACTATCAAAAACCAGCGGTTTCAATGAACACACATTTCTTGGTAGAATCATGCAGGACTGAAATTTTTGATGTTTTTCTACTCCTCTCATGAGCCCAAAAAAGTCTCTAAAAGCATGAGTTTGCAACTACTTTACTTTTGGAGAAAATTCAAAACATTCATTATTCAATAGGGCCCAAAATATCAAAAACCAGCGGTTTGAATGAACACATATTTCTTGGTAGAATCATGCAGGACTGAAATTTTTGATGTTTTTCTACTCCTCTCATGAGCCCAAACAAGTCTCTAAAAGCATGAGTTTGCAACTACTTTACTTTTGGAGAAAATTCAAAACATTCATTATTCAATAGGGCCCAAAATATCAAAAACCAGCGGTTTGAATGAACACACATTTCTTGGTAGAATCGTGCAGAACTGAAATTTTTGATTTTTTTCTACTCCTCTCATGAGCCCAAACAAGTCTCTAAAAGGATGAGTTTGCAACTACTTTACTTTTGGAGAAAATTCAAAACATTCATTATTCAATAGAGCCCAATAGCAAAAACCAGCGTTTTGAATGAATAATCACATTTCTTGGTAGAATCATGCAGGATTGAAATTTTTGATGGTTTTTTACTCCTCTCAACAGCCCAAACAAGTTTCTAAAAGGATGAGTTTGCAACTACTTTACTTTTGGAGAAAATTCAAAACATTCATTATTCAATAGGGCCCAAACTATCAAAAACCAGCGGTTTCAATGAACACACATTTCTTGGTAGAATCATGCAGGACTGAAATTTTTGATGTTTTTCTACTCCTCTCATGAGCCCAAACAAGTCTCTAAAAGCATGAGTTTGCAACTACTTTACTTTTGGAGAAAATTCAAAACATTCATTATTCAATAGAGCCCAATAGCAAAAATCAGGTTTTGAATGAAGAATCACATTTCTTGGTAAAATCATGCTGGATTGAAATTTTTGATGGTTTTTTACTCCTCTCAACAGCCCAAACAAGTTTCTAAAAGGATGAGTTTGCAACTACTTTACTTTTGGAGAAAATTCAAAACATTCATTATTCAATAGGGCCCAAACTATCAAAAACCAGCGGTTTCAATGAACACACATTTCTTGGTAGAATCATGCAGGACTGAAATTTTTGATGTTTTTCTACTCCTCTCATGAGCCCAAACAAGTCTCTAAAAGGATGAGTTTGCAACTACTTTACTTTTGGAGAAAATTCAAAACATTCATTATTCAATAGGGTCCAAACTATCAAAAACCAGCGGTTTCAATGAACACATATTTCTTGGTAGAATCATGCAGGACTGAAATTTTTGATGTTTTTCTACTCCTCTCATGAGCCCAAACAAGTCTCTAAAAGCATGAGTTTGCAACTACTTTACTTTTGGAGAAAATTCAAAACATTCATTATTCAATAGAGCCCAATAGCAAAAATCAGGTTTTGAATGAAGAATCACATTTCTTGGTAAAATCATGCTGGATTGAAATTTTTGATGGTTTTTTACTCCTCTCAACAGCCCAAACAAGTTTCTAAAAGGATGAGTTTGCAACTACTTTACTTTTGGAGAAAATTCAAAACATTCATTATTCAATAGGGCCCAAACTATCAAAAACCAGCGGTTTCAATGAACACACATTTCTTGGTAGAATCATGCAGGACTGAAATTTTTGATGTTTTTCTACTCCTCTCATGAGCCCAAACAAGTCTCTAAAAGCATGAGTTTGCAACTACTTTACTTTTGGAGAAAATTCAAAACATTCACTTTTCACTAGAGCCCAATAGCAAAAATCAGGTTTTGAATGAAGAATCACATTTCTTGGTAGAATCATGCTGCATTGAAATTTTTGATGGTTTTTTACTCCTCTCAACAGCCCAAACAAGTTTCTAAAAGGATGAGTTTGCAACTACTTTACTTTTGGAGAAAATTCAAAACATTCATTATTCAATAGGGCCCAAACTATCAAAAACCAGCGGTTTCAATGAACACACATTTCTTGGTAGAATCATGCAGGACTGAAATTTTTGATGTTTTTCTACTCCTCTCATGAGCCCAAACAAGTCTCTAAAAGGATGAGTTTGCAACTACTTTACTTTTGGAGAAAATTCAAAACATTCATTATTCAATAGGGTCCAAACTATCAAAAACCAGCGGTTTCAATGAACACATATTTCTTGGTAGAATCATGCAGGACTGAAATTTTTGATGTTTTTCTACTCCTCTCATGAGCCCAAACAAGTCTCTAAAAGCATGAGTTTGCAACTACTTTACTTTTGGAGAAAATTCAAAACATTCATTATTCAATAGGGTCCAAACTATCAAAAACCAGCGGTTTCAATGAACACACATTTCTTGGTAGAATCATGCAGGACTGAAATTTTTGATGTTTTTCTACTCCTCTCATGAGCCCAAACAAGTCTCTAAAAGGATGAGTTTGCAACTACTTTACTTTTGGAGAAAATTCAAAACATTCATTATTCAATAGAGCCCAATAGCAAAAATCAGGTTTTGAATGAAGAATCACATTTCTTGGTAAAATCATGCAGGATTGAAATTTTTGATGGTTTTTTACTCCTCTCAACAGCCCAAACAAGTTTCTAAAAGGATGAGTTTGCAACTACTTTACTTTTGGAGAAAATTCAAAACATTCATTATTCAATAGGGCCCAAACTATCAAAAACCAGCGGTTTCAATGAACACATATTTCTTGGTAGAATCATGCAGGACTGAAATTTTTGATGTTTTTCTACTCCTCTCATGAGCCCAAACAAGTCTCTAAAAGCATGAGTTTGCAACTACTTTACTTTTGGAGAAAATTCAAAACATTCATTATTCAATAGAGCCCAATAGCAAAAATCAGGTTTTGAATGAAGAATCACATTTCTTGGTAAAATCATGCAGGATTGAAATTTTTGATGGTTTTTTACTCCTCTCAACAGCCCAAACAAGTTTCTAAAAGGATGAGTTTGCAACTACTTTACTTTTGGAGAAAATTCAAAACATTCATTATTCAATAGGGCCCAAACTATCAAAAACCAGCGGTTTGAATGAACACACATTTCTTGGTAGAATCATGCAGGACTGAAATTTTTGATGTTTTTCTACTCCTCTCATGAGCCCAAACAAGTCTCTAAGGCCGGTTTCACATTAGCGCTTTTTCAGCGCGCGCACGGCCGGGGGTAGCTCCGCCCCCGAGCCGGCTCTCTGCCCGGCGTGCCCGCCTCTTCCTTGTAGCGCCGCCTCCTAGCGGACAGCGGCGCCTGCGATCGGCGCACCCTATCTTTAGCATAGGGTGCGCCGATCGTGCGCAGGCCGTGCGCTAGTTGCGCTTTGACCTGCGCTGCGCACTTTTGACGGTGCGCCGTGCGCGCCAAAATCGAACTTTTCGGATTTTGGCGCGCACGGCGCACCGTCAAAATTGCGCAGCGCAGGTCAAAGCGCAACTAAAGCACGACCTGCGCACCCTATGCTAAAAATAGGGTGCGCCGATCGCAGGCGCCGCTGTCCGCTAGGAGGCGGCGCTACAGGCAAGGGGCGGGCACGCCGGGCAGAGAGCCGGATCGGGGGCGGAGCTATCCCCGGCCGTGCGTGCGCATAAAATGCGCTAATGTGAAACCGGCCTAAAAGCATGAGTTTGCAACTACTTTACTTTTGGAGAAAATTCAAAACATTCATTATTCAATAGAGCCCAATAGCAAAAATCAGGTTTTGAATGAAGAATCACATTTCTTGGTAGAGTCATGCAGGATTGAAATTTTTGATGGTTTTTTACTCCTCTCAACAGCCCAAACAAGTTTCTAAAAGGATAAGTTTGCAACTACTTTACTTTTGGAGAAAATTCAAAACATTCATTATTCAATAGGGCCCAAAATATCAAAAACCAGCGGTTTGAATGAACACACATTTCTTGGTAGAATCATGCAGGACTGAAATTTTTGATGTTTTTTTACTCCTCTCATGAGCCCAAACAAGTCGCTAAAAGCATGAGTTTGCAACTACTTTACTTTTGGAGAAAATTCAAAACATTCATTATTCAAAACATTCATTATTCAATAGAGCCCAATAGCAAAAACCAGCGTTTTGAATGAAGAATCACATTTCTTGGTAGAATCATGCAGGATTGAAATTTTTGATGGTTTTTTACTCCTCTCAACAGCCCAAACAAGTTTCTAAAAGGATGAGTTTGCAACTACTTTACTTTTGGAGAAAATTCAAAACATTCATTATTCAATAGGGCCCAAACTATCAAAAACCAGCGGTTTCAATGAACACACATTTCTTGGTAGAATCGTGCAGGACTGAAATTTTTGATGTTTTTCTACTCCTCTCATGAGCCCAAACAAGTCTCTAAAAGCATGAGTTTGCAACTACTTTACTTTTGGAGAAAATTCAAAACATTCATTATTCAATAGAGCCCAATAGCAAAAATCAGGTTTTGAATGAAGAATCACATTTCTTGGTAGAATCATGCAGGATTGAAATTTTTGATGGTTTTTTACTCCTCTCAACAGCCCAAACAAGTTTCTAAAAGGATGAGTTTGCAACTACTTTACTTTTGGAGAAGATTCAAAACATTCATTATTCAATAGAGCCCAATAGCAAAAACCAGCGTTTTGAATGAAGAATCACATTTCTTGGTAGAATCATGCAGGATTGAAATTTTAAGTGCCATCTTCACAGAGAAAAACACACTAGCTCCTGTGTTAAGGCCCTTTTACATTTAGCGATGCACCAGCGATCCGACCAGCGATCCGACCCGGTCAGGATCGCTGGTGCATCGCTAAATGATCGCTAGTGAGCTTTCATACAGAAAGATCTCACAGCGATGCAGCAGCGACGCAGCGCACGATACTTACCATTCACACACAGCGATCCTGGCGTCCTCCCGCCCGCCTCCACGCGTCGCTCGTCGTCACAGCAGAAAGTCTCAGCAGGAAGCGCCCAACGAGAAATGGAGCCGGACATTCTCGCGCGATCAGCGATGGACAGCGGGGGAGCCGGTCACTGGTAAGTATCACACATAGCGATATCGCTAGCAATATCGCTATGACGTCACAAAACCAGTGACGTTTTAGCGATATTGCTAGCGATATCGCTTAGTGTAAAACCCCCTTTAGTGGGGTTAAGTAACTTCTGCTGTTCCCCTGCTGTGTGGACAGCAATGTCTCCTGCTGCCTCCACATTCAAAAACCATCAGGCCTCTGCCTGCTCCATGCTTGATCCTGGGCTTGGGGTTGGCAGAACACGTACAGCGCCACTCTCCAGATCTGTACCCGGCTCCACAACATTGACCCAATGGGCAGTGAGGGAAAGGTATCGTCCCTGTCCATGGTTACTGGTCCACGCATCGGTGGTCAGGTGGACCTTGCTACTGACGGCATTAAGTAGTGCATGTTTTATTTTTCCCTCCACATGTTTTTGCAGGGCAGGGACGGCTTGCCTGCTGAAATAAAAGCGGCTGGGCATGGTGTATTGTGGGACTGCCAATGCCATGAAGTTCCGGAAGGTGTCAGTCTCCACCAGTCTGAATGAGAGCATTTCAAGGGCCAGTAGTTTGGCAATGCCAGCATTCAGAGCCTGTGCTCGGGGATGATTTGCCGAGTATGGCCGGGTTTTATCCCATGCCTGTGCTACCGATGGCTGTAGAGTGGCCTGGGAGTGTGAGGATGACTGGGAAAGTGGTGCTGTGGGTGGAATGTCACTGGGTCTTCGGACAACAGTGCCAGAGGTTCTTCCTTGGCGATCCTGTGAGGAAGCCGAACCAGCTGTGTGTGAGCTGGAGGAAGAGGCACCAACACGAGCTGAAGAGGTGGTAGGTGGTGCGGTACGCTGGCCTACGTCTTCAGTGTGTCTGTGTAACTCCACCTCGTGCTTGGTCTGCACATGTTTCCACATATTTGTGGTATTGAGGTTGCTGACATTTTTCCCTCTTTTAACTTTCTGATGACACAGCTTGCATTTGACAAAGCAAATGTCATCTGCAACTGTGTCAAAAAAGGACCACGCACTGCAAGTCTTGGGAGCGCCCACTTTGGCTTTTGAAAGAGGAATGCTCCTAACGGGTGCCGAAGTGGAGGCTACAGGCAACCAAGTCTGCCCCCTCCCTCTCCCTCCTGGGAGAGGTCCTTGACCTCACGCCATGATGGGTCAAGGACCTCATCATCTACACTCCCCTCTTGAAACACCTGCTTCTCCTGGGTTGTCTCGCCAGCACCGTACACACCAGAAAGTGGCACCTGAGTCTCATCATCTGATGCGTACCGAGGTGTGCTGACCATAGGCACTGGCCCACCCACCTCTTCAGATTCCGAGGGACAAAGAAGTTGCGCATCACTGCATACTCTCTCTTCTTCACATTCTTGAATGCTGCTTGGCTGGCCCCCTCTTTCCAAGCCAACAGATTCAGAGAACAGAAGTAGAGACTGATGGCTCCTGTCCAGGGCTCTCTGACTGCCTGGGCACTTTGGCAGGTGGTGAAGAGACAGATGGTTGCTCTTCAGTGCTCTGGCCCTGAGAGGATGTGGAAGTCATTGAAGTCGATGCGTTATCTGCCATCCATCCGACAACGGCTTCAATTTGTTCCTCCCGCAGCAGTGGGGTACGGCGAGGTCCTACAAAGCTGCGCATAAAGGACTGTTGCCTACTAAAACTGGGGGATGCTGACTAATTGGTGCCCGCAGCAGGCACAGAATCCCCACGTCCTCTCCCTGCTGAAACTCCACGCCCACGGGCCTTACTTCCTGCCTTCTTCATCTTGGTATACTGATAAAGATAGGCAGAAAAGTACAAAGGGGGGGCTTAGTGTGCTTATTCCTGAACAGCTGGTAACAGGTATAAGAAACACTAATTTTATGAAGTGTGTGTGTGGACTACACTTTAATAGGAGCTAATGTGGCCTACACAACTGTCAAATGGAGTGTTTGGTGAACTTTATTTTGTTTTTGTTTTTTGTAAAAACTAAAAGGATGTGACCAAAGATTTGAACACGATAGTATCACAAACTTTTTGGAGCTATTACAATGCAGGAAGGTAACCTACAATGCAAAAGATGAGGCTCCAAAAAATAGGGTAATACTAATCTGGCTGCAGCTGAAGGGCACAAGCCAGAAAAAAGGCTCCTCTATCTACTCCTATATAGTGTTTGCAACCAACCAATGTAGATGGATACGGATGGATGCACACTAATAGGAGAATAAAAAATGAGCTGCAATAAAAGAAAAATGTGTGAGGCAGTGACGCACACTGAGCGGCCTACAACCAGACGTAGCTGAAGGACACACTACTCAGCGTGAGCTGCACTCACACACAGGGACCTCTCAGACAGCCGTGAACAGTGCAGCAAACTGAGGTTGCTGACATTTTTCCCTCTTTTGACTTTCTGATGACACAGCTTGCATTTGACAAAGCAAATGTCATCTGCAACTGTGTCAAAAAAGGACCACGCACTGCAAGTCTTGGGAGCGCCCGCTTTGGCTTGAAAGGCTGCAGAAAGGCTCCGCTGTCTACTCCTATAGTGTTTGCAACCAACGTATATGGATACGGATGGATTCACACTAATAGGAGAATGAAAAATTTGCAGCAAGAAAAAGAAAAAATTTGTATGAGGCAGTGACACGCTGAACGTCCTACAAGCAGACGTGTCTGCAGGACACACTACACAGTGTGAGCTACACTCACACAGACCTTGCAGACAGCTGTGACTAGCGCTGCTGCAAGGCAAAAGAAAGCTGGCTCATAGCATTATGGGAACTTCCGATTCCGGTATTCGATATGCTAAAAGTATCGGAAACTCAGTATCGGAATTCCGATACAGTGAATATCGGCCGATACCCGATACTTGCGGTATCGGAATGCTCAAACTAATCCCAAATATCATACCTCACTGTTTTTTTCTGGAGGATATCCCACTCAGAGTCCTCCCTTGGTTGACTAACCCCAAATACGTGGATGTTTATGATCTGTGGGATGGTCTCCCAAACATTCCTATCTCCCATCTCCTGTGAGGTGATATACCATGTGTGGAGGGTTGGCCGAGAGATGCTACAAAACGTCCTAAGGACTTCTTGCAGAAACAGCATGTCCATTTCATCTTAAAATTTAAAGCAGACCTGAAGCATTCCTTGGATCTGTTATGGCTGGAGCTCATGGTTAAGCTCCATTCTATCTCCAAACTAGTGTCTAAACTATATGCTAATCTTATCAAGCCACCAGAGAACTTCGAGCCTCTTTATATAACCTCTTGGGAATCGGAGCTAAAGATAACCCTATCTCACCAAGAAGTGAGTCAAGTGCTTGCCAACTCTCACGGTTTTTCCAGGTGTATTCTATTACAGGAGAATGCATTCAAGATTCTGGTACAAAACTCTGGAACGCTTGGTCCACCTAGGTTTAAGCAATACACCATTGTGTTGGAGATGTTCTGGTGCAATAGGATCTCTTGTGCATATTTTCTGGTTTTGCCCGGGTATTTCAACTTTCTGGAAAGATATTAATGGCTCACTTCGTTGTATGGGTTTGACACCAACAGATCTTACTCCTCAAGAGATTTTATTGTCACTCCCTTCGAAAACTTTTTGAATGGAAAATATGCTGGAATATTTAGCGGTTGCCATGTCGCGTTTGGAGAGCCCCTGTGTGCTTAAACATTGGAGCTCTCCCACAAGTGACCCCATTTTGGAAACTAGACGCCCCAAGGAACTTATCTAGATGCAGAGTGCTCACTTTGAACCCCCAGGTGCTTCACAATTGATCAGTAAATAAAAAAGGTACTTTTTTTTTCACAAAAATTTTCTTTTAGCCTATTTTTTCATTTTCACATGGGCAACAGGATAAAATGGATCCTAAAATTTGTTAAGCAATTTCTCCTGAGTACACCGATACCTCATATGTGGTCATAAACCACTGTTTAGGCGCAAGGCAGGGTCCGGAAGCGAAGGAGCGCCATTTGACTTTACATTTATTACATTTATTACATTTATTTATACATGGTTATTATTTCACCCCTCAGTCGTCTTTTTTCTAGACTAAATAATCCTAATTTTGCTAATCTCTCTGGGTATTGTAGTTCCCCCATCCATTTATAAGTGTGACCTGCTGTCTTCAGCACGGGTCCCTGTCAGGACAGGAAACCCAACTGAAGCGAGGGAAAGGTACCGCCCTTTTATCTTCAGTAGGGTTCCTGTCCTGACTGGGCGGATCCCCTCTCTCATGTGTGCCATCATGGGAGACGGGAAAAAGGGTTTTCCACCAACATAGAAGAGGATTCTTTACAGTTAGGGTAGAGAGAATCTGGAATTCCCTTCCTGAGGAGGTGGTGATGGCAAACTCAGTCGAAGGGTTCAAGAGGGGCCTGGATGTCTTCCTGGAGCGTAACAATATTGTATCTTACAGTTATTGTTAGGTTTTTTAGAAGGACATAGATCTGGGGATTTATTCTGACCGAATTTTATAGGCTGGACTGGATGGACTAATGTCTTTTTTCGGCCTTACTAACTGTTACTATGTTACTAAGGTCGAATGTACGACTGAAAACATTCAAGAATTTTGGAACTGGATGCTTTGTACAATAAAGGAACTGTTAAATTCAATTTTCCCTCTTGAGTGCCAAGTCTTTACTATAATCTATAGTGGATTGGATACCGTACTTCTGCACCTCCCTCTGTCATCGAGTGCTGTGTTTTTTCTAATTCATCCGCATCCATAGGCTTATATGGGTGCGAGTGAGCTGAGACTCTGCCATGTGTCAGTGGCAATCTCTGTATGCTACCATTTCACTCGGACACTGAAAACGTCTGGGGAAAAAAACCGTGATGGGAGCTGTCCCGTAGATGAATACTGGTCCGAGTGCTATGTGATGTTTTATTGCATAGCACTCGTCCGTATTCATCGCTGGAGTTACTCCGGCCTCAGGATGGGAGTCCTGCATTTGGGGCACGACAGGGGATATTAAGGACTGAACTATTCCACCCATCCTCCTATGCTGCCTTCTGAGGGTGATCTTCAGAGAAACAGGGATGAACCCCCCAATTTTTTATTACCTACACTGATTTTTTTCGTGAGCACTTTGTAATAGTCTGTGTCACATATATATTCTATTGGTGTTTGAATTAGTTTACCTGTTATATATTAAAAGTTAAGCTTTATGGTATCTCATGCTACAGAGTTATTGATCCTGGGCAATTGGTCCAAAGTGTCTATGGGAAATATGTGCACAGAAAACTTAGCATATCTGCAAGAAAAAGTGACAGGTTGTGTTTGAAGCACACACCCCAGGTCAGTTTACACTGCATAAAAAAAGCCCAGCGGGCAGGAGGTTTTTATAAATCCCATCCACATTGCTGAACTGTAAGAAGCTGTGTTTTTGATGGAACAAAAATATGTCGTGTCAAAAACGCAACAAAATCTCATTGTGGACACAGAGCCTAAGGCTGGAGTGGAGTCACATCGGATGCGATACAAGTAAGTTCTCCGTCTCCTCCATGGCCTGACTTGGTGTATATCGGACTGCACTGGGATGACATCCGAGTGCAGTGTGAAGTTTCACTAAGACCCTTTGCTAATCCTTTGCATCTAATTTGGTTGTGCCTTTTTTTGCTTTCTGCTTTGTTGCTAAGGTTCAGAGTACTCCCTGCTGGGGGCAGCGCTGGGCACCGCTCATACGTTACAGCTTGTGGCAGATTGTTCAGTCCCCTGGTGTGTTGTTTGAATTAGAGGCCTACCTAACTACCTACCTACCTTCACCTGTCTGAGCTTTCTATCGGCTTACAGCACCGAGGTGTGTCACAATGGAACATTGAAACACGTGTCACAATGGGCGTCCCAGACTGTCTTCCAGCAGTGCGGCAGAAGCCAGCTTCAGTCTGTTGAGGGAGCCTCAGCAGACAGGTAGGGATGGGGGTATGCACACGTGTTGGTTTCAAAACCCAGCAACAGGAGAGATAAGGTTTCCAAAAACAGACTGAATTGAATCCAAAGCAAGTTGTCTTTTTAATATATCATTAAATTGACAGCTGGCCTGTGTGGTATTATTCAGTACTGAATATCTGGTCTAAACGTCTGGAGTAAGAGGCGTCTGGTAAGCAGCAGATACTGAACGTAATAACCTTGTTTTCAGTTGAGGAGCACTGGATTTCAAAATTGGGACTGAAGGAGCATCTCCTTCAGCAGCTGTACACACGCCCGGACACAGATGCATCGCTATTCCCCTGCACTCAAGTGCCTTTCTAACCAGCGCGTCCTCTCCTCCCGTGGCACACATACCTGGGCAGGACATACGTCCTCAAACAGTACCAGTCCCATATCAGGGACACAAGCCTGCTATGCACAACATGTGGCATATCCTCTAATTAAATCAGATCATTTTACCAGGACCTTTGTCAGTCCCAATTTTGAAATCCAGTGTTCCTCAACTGAAAACAAGTTTATTACCTTCAGTATCCGCTGCTTACCAGATGCCTCTTATTCCAGAGTTTAAGACCAGATTTTGGTTTCAATTCAATTCAGTCTGCTTTTGGAAACCTTATCTCTCCTGATGCTGGGTATTGTAACCAACAAGCATGCATACCAACCTCCCTACCTGTCTGCTGAGGCTCCCTCAGCAGACTGAAGCTGGCTGCTGTCGCACAGCTGGAAGACAGTCTGGGCCGCCCATTGTGACATGTGTTCCAATTGTTCCATTGTGACACCTGGCTGCTGTAAGCCAAGAGGATACTCAGACAGGTGAAGGTAGTTAGGTAGGTCACAAGAGGGAGACAATAGAACAAGTTTCACAATGGACGGTCCAGACTGTCTTCCAGCTGTGCGGCAGCAGCCAGCTTCAGTCTGCTGAGGGGGCCTCAGCAGACAGGTAGGGAGGATGGTATGCACACTCGTTGGTTACAATACCCAGCATCAGGAGAGATAAGTTTTCCAAAAACAGACTGAATTGAAACCAAAGCAAGTTGTCTTTTCAAAGCAATATTTTAATGCTTTTTGCAACTTTTGTTGCTCTGCATTAATTTTCCAAGTTGCACATTTCAAATGCCAAATGCATGTGGCTTGATTTAACTTGACCAACTCTGCTACATCAAGTACTCACCTATATATGGAAGGCATTGTATTGTATTCAGTCTGCAATATAAATCATCTGTCTTGGCTTTTGCTATTTGGTAGGTACAGGTGTCATTAGCTGCAGTAATGTGTTTAGGTTTGGATGGATACATTTCTGCACACCCACCTGCTACAAGACCATCAGCGCCTTCCCTCATTACTTCAATGTGTAGTTAAGTTATTAAATTTCTACCAGATTCCTGACGCTTATGAATTCTTTAGTGAAACATTGTCTCCCCCTTGAGGCCCTCCAACTTCTAAATTTTGGGAAAAGGGGACAATACAAATATCTCTCCGAGGATCTGTTTATACCAAGGAAGGCGACGGTCACAAGGGGGCATTCTCTGCGTCTGGAGGAGAAACACCAAGGTTACTTACCGGTAGCCAGTTTTTCCGGAGCCCATGACGGCACACATGAGAGAGGGGATCCGCCCAGTCAGGACAGGAACCCTACTGAAGATAAAAGGGCGGTACCTCTCCCTCGCTTCAGTTGGTTTACAGAGCATGAGAGGCCCCCGGGTTAGTACACATGGTAAAACTATCACCACATTATATCTATCTAACTAAAAAACACCCAAACTATAGTGCACACCAAAGGAGTGAAAAGGGGGGGAATATACAGGTGCCGTCATGGGCTCCGGAAAAACCGGCTACCGGTAAGTAACCTTGGTGTTTTCCCGTCTCCCATGACGGCACACATGAGAGACTTTTGTAGAATAAGACACCTTAGGGAGGGACCACCGCTTGCAGCACCCTTCTACCAAAGGTTAGGTCAGTAGAGGAAGACAGATCAAGTCGGTAGTGTTTAACAAAGGTGGAAGGTGAGGACCAAGTAGCGGCTTTACAAATTTGCTCAATTGATACCTCAGCCTTCTCTGCCCAGGAGGTAGCCACGGCTCTGGTGGAGTGAGCCTTGATGCCTTCTGGAACTGGAGTGCCACTTGCGGAGTAGGATAACATAATGGCCTCCCTGATCCATCTGGCAATGGTACTTTTAGCTACCCCGTGCCCCTTTCTACTACCCTGAAAGGCTACAAAAAGGGACTGATCTTTCCTCCACTGACTAGTTATTGACATATATTGTATTATGGCTCTTTTTACATCTAATGTATGGAACTTTTGCTCCCCCGGGTTTCTGGGATTGTTACAGAACGATGGCAAGGAGATCTCCTGAGTCCTATGAAACTTTTGGACTACCTTGGGGAGATAGGCCGGGTCTGGTCTTAGAACCACTCGGTCATCCAAGATCTGTGTATAAGGAGGACATATAGACAGAGCTTGTAGGTCACTGACTCTTCGGGCTGACGTTAAGGCTACCAGTAAGACCGTTTTAAGTGTAAGTAGCTTTGGTGACAGCTCTAGTAGTGGTTCGAAGGGATCTTTGGTTAAAGCCTCCAAAACTAGGTTCAGGTCCCAGGGTGGTATCTTTGGGATAATGACCGGTCTTGACCTGCCACAGGACTTAATGAACCGGGACACCCACCTATTGGCTGCTAAATTGCAGTTATATAGGGCCCCCAAAGCTGAGACTTGAACTTTGAGTGTGTTAGTGGCTAACCCCAGTTGCAGCCCCGACTGTAAGAACTCTAGGATAGGTCCCACTGGAGCTACATCCCCTAAAGGTTCCCCCAGGAAGTCTAGGAACTTTTTCCACGTTCTACCGTAGATTTGGGATGTTATTGGTTTCCTACTTTTCAACAGGGTGGAGACTAACCCTGGAGAGAATCCCTGGTGACTCAGTAGCGCCCTCTCAAATTCCAGGCTGCTAGATGGAAGCCCTTCACCTGAGAGTGGACCACTGGTCCCTGGGAAAGCAGGTCTGGAATCTCTGGTAGTATCCATGGATCTGTCACTGACATGAGCCTCAGAAGGGAGAACCAAGGCCTTCTTGGCCAAAAAGGAGCTATAAGAATTATTCTTGCCCGATCCTCCCTGATTTTCCTGACTACTACTGGGATCATTGTTATCAGGGGAAATGCATAGGCCAGGATGAACTTCCAGGGTATTTGTAGGGCATCTACTGCGAAGGGGTTTTCCCTTGGATTTAGCGGGCAGAACTTCCTGACCTTCCGGTTGTGTGCGGTAGCGAATAGGTCTATTTCTGGTCTGCCCCAGGCCTGAACTATTTGTTGGAAGACTCGGGAGTTTAGGGACCATTCCCCTTGTCTTAGATGCCTGCGACTCAGGAAGTCTGCTTGTATATTTTCTGCCCCCTTTATGTGCAATGCTGTGATGGATAAGAGATGTTGTTCTGCTAGCTGGAAGAGTAGATCTGATATTTGCATGAGGCCCCGAGATCTCGTTCCCCCCGATGATTGATGTAGGCTACTACTGCCTGATTGTCCGTCATGACCCGGGTGTGGCGGCCCTGAAGTAAGGGAAGGAAATGTTTCACGGCTTTTTCCACTGCCCATAGTTCTTTTACATTTGAATTCTGATCGCTTTCTAGTGAGGACCAGGTCCCCTGTATTGTATGGGATCTCAGGTGTGCTCCCCACCCTGTGGCACTCGCGTCTGTCGTAATGATGTCCTCAACTGGTTTTTGCCACGGGACACCAGCTGTTAGATTCTTTTCTACAGTCCACCAGAGCAGGGAATCTCTTACAACCACTGAGAGACATAGTTTGCCTTCTAAATGCCCTTTTAATTGTTTCTGCGCTGACAGGACTTCCCACTGTAGTTGCCTTAAGTGGTACTGCGCCCATGTTACTGCGGGTATACATGATGTCAGTGAGCCTAAAAGGGACATTGCGTTCCTCAGTGTCATATTTGGCCTTTGTATTGCTGTGCGAGCTAGGCCTCTTATCTTGGTCACTTTCCTCTGGTAGGAGGCAGCGTTGTTGCTCGGAGTCCAATATCAACCCTAGGAAGGATTGCTCTTTTACTGGGGTTATCCTTGACTTGGGGATGTTTACTATCCATCCTAGTCCTACTAGAGTTGCTATTACTTCCTTCACTTGAAGTGTGCAGTGGGATTCCGACCTCCCTATTACCAGAAAGTCGTCTAAGTATGGGACGATCACTATGTCCCTGGATCGCAGAAAAGACATCTCTGATACTCCCGATGGATTGGGATGTGATAGTAGGCATCTTTTAAGTCTATCACTGCCATGAGGCAATGCTGGAACAGGATCTTTGTGGCCGTGTTGATTGACTCCATTTTGAAGGAGCAATTGTCTATCCACTGATTGAGTCTCCTCAGGTTGACAATGGTTCTCCAAGAGCCATCTGGTTTTTGTATTAAGAAGAGGGGGGAGTAGAACCCCCTTCCTTCTTCTTGCGCTGGGACTTCCTGTAGGACTTGTTTTTTCACGAACACGAACTGGCATTGTTGGAGCCCAGGATCAAGCATGGAGCAGGCAGAGGCCTGATGGTTTTTGAATGTGGAGGCGGCAGGAGACATTGCAATCCACATAGCAGGGTACCAGCAGACGTTACTGAACCCCACTAACACAGGAGCTAGTGTTTTTCTCTGTGCGGACAGCACTTCCGAGCGACAACTGGCTGTGTTGAAGCCCAGGATCAATCATGCAGCAGGCGGAGGCCAACTTGCAGCAAGTTTTATATAGCAACCGCTGCTTTTTGCTATTGGTCCCTATTGAATAATGAACGTTTTGAATTTTCTCCAAAAGTAAAGTAGTTGCAAACTCATCCTTTTAGAAACTTGTTTGGGCTGTTGAGAGGAGTAGAAAAACATCAAAAATTTAAATCCTGCACGATTCTACCAAGAAATGTGAGTGTTCATTCAAACCGCTGGTTTTTGCTATTTTGGGCCCTATTGAATAATGAATGTTTTGAATTTTCTCCAAAAGTAAAGTAGTTGCAAACTCATCCTTTTAGAAACTTGTTTGGGCTGTTGAGAGGAGTAAAAAAACATCAAAAATTTCAATCCTTTCAGTCTGCTGAAGGACCCTGGGAAGGACCAATCAGATCCGACACAGGACCTGAACACGTGACCCCTGCTCTCCACTGAGAGGTAAACTTGCGGGCATGCCCAGTAGCACGGCATGAGGACTTAGCCTCTGGAGCTGTTCCCTGCAGAGCAGGTTGCGCTACCATTGCTGCACCAGAGGTGGCAGCAACATCCAGGCTGTCAGAGTAAGTCTGAGCAGCACCCGGAGCGGTCAGAGAAAAATGGGAGACCGCTGGATGTCTGGCTCTGGATCCCCGCTGTGCAGAGTCAGGAATCCGACGCCTAACAGATTCATGGCATCTGTGGAAAATGGCTCCCTCTCCCATAGCCCCAGGAACAGGTTTGTATAGGATGGCGCACAGGCTGCAACCATGGCTGTCCCCTTACAGTATGAGGCCGCATATAGCCTCCTATATACAGTATGAGCACCAACATATAGCCTCCTGAATGCAGTGTTTACCTCCTATATACAGTATGAGCCTGCACATTGCTTCCTATATACAGTATGAGCCTGCACATAGCCTCCTATATACAGTAGCAAAAAAAAAAAAAATGATTGAATGAGAGTAATGGTTTTGGGTCCTTTCTGTAAAAATCGTATGGGTATCTTTTTAGTCTTGGTTTTAGTTTTCTGTTTTTAATTATTTTTTCCTGTGCTTATACTCCAGTTCTCTATCTTCGCATTGCAGTATATGATCTGGCATGGAATTCATTGTTGAGGGCATTTCAAGATTTTATGAAGAAACACTCCTCTCACAAGAAATCTACGGCTCTTTTCGTACCCATTGGGTCTTCAATATTTCATATTATTTGTTCACATTTTTATTCATTTTTTCTTTTTTTATTTGTTTATTTCATTTACATTTTTATTTGTTTTATTTTTATATATTTTTTTCACTCATTTTTTATTTTTTTCACAATTTTCTTTGTGTATTTTTGCTATGTATTATGCATTATACATAATTGTGTATATAATTACTTTATGATATATGACATTTGATGTATGTATTGAATGCCATGTGTTATTTTTATGTTCATTTGTTTTTTAACAGAGACATGGTATATAGTTGTTATAGTTATATGATGCACATACACTTTCATATAGCCTGCATACACATTATGCTAATTGTTAAAAAAAAATTTTATTGCTTGCATAGTGTGCTTATAATTGACACATATGTGTGTGCCTTTGCACTCTATGTCAGACATATTCACTTTAATGGTTCATACACACCGCTATAATTATTTCAGCATCATTATGTTTTATCCCCTCACTTTCAACACTTGCTATCACTTTAAATAGTGATTATTATTCTTCATAATTATTTTATTTTCTTGTCCTCACTTGAGCGCATGCCCAGTTCTGTCCTCCCTAGGAGCCTTCTGACGTGCTCAGTCTGGTATGTGGCTGTCTCTGGCTGTTTTGCAGCTTGAGCCACTTTCATGCTGATCATAGACTCCCTGTTCATAGTGGGGACTCAACAGCGCATGCGCCGATAATGCTGTGGACGTTTAGAACTGGATACTATTGACGTCATTGTGGACACTACAGCTCAGGTCCTGAATTTTACAAGCTTTATTAGGGAAAGCGGTTTATTGGTTGACCGCACTATATAAACTAGAAACGGGGCACTTGTAAACCACGCCTCCTGAGGAAGCTGCGGCGTAACGCGCGTAGGGGCGGCAGGTTTTACAGCGACATACACTACACATGTAAGTTGTTACTTTCTAATGCAGTCCTTGTATCTTACTCTGGAATTTGTATAGACAGTTTTTACTCTGTGTACACTTAACGCCTACCAGGCTTATTTGATACAAGGCACTTGTGCACTTTATATTCAGCAGTTTACTCTGGGTACTTATTGTATGCAAAACCGTATCTGGGCATACATATTATGTAAATGGAGAGTTTGCTGTTTACTATGCATTCTATTTGTGAAAGGAAAGCAAAGAAACTACATGTTTTATACAGATAAAAACTTTATTAACTGTCAAGGTGCTGGTTTAATTATATTGTGTTTATGTCTGCTGTAACTTGCATTTAGCATTTATGCTCTGTTAATTATTCTAAATAAATTATTTAGCTTGAAAAACTCCAATTTTGATCTCTTGTGATGCTTAATAGCTCATTTATGAGATTTTTTTTGCTATTATATTTCCAGTGAGTTGAGCCTTTGAAGAATTTTTTTCCAGTATTTGGGATATATTTGTACTTTATCCTTTATACAGTATGAGCCTGGACATCGCTTCCTATATACAGTATGAGGCTGCATATAGCCTCCTATACACAGTATGTGCCCACATAGCCTCCTGTATACAGTATGAGGCCGCATATAGCCTTCTACACTGCGTTCCAAATTATTATGCAAATTGGATTTAAGTGTCATAAAGATGTAATTTTTTGTTTTTCAAATAAACTCAGATGGTATTGTGTATCAGGGCTCTTTGGATCACTGAAATCAATCTCAAACTCCTGTGATAATTAGTTTACCAGGTGAGCCCAATTAAAGGAAAACTACTTAAGAATGATGTTCCACATTATTAAGCAGGGCACAGGTTTCAAGGAATTTAGGAAAGAAAACGGATCTCTCTGCTGCTGAAAAGCATCAAATAGTGCAATGCCTTGGTCATGAGATAAAAACATTAGATATTTCCCAAAAACTTAAACGTGATCATCGTACTTTTAAGAGATTTGTGGTTGATTCTGAGAACAGACATGTTTGTGCTGATAAAGGCAGAATGAGGAAGGTTTCTGCCAGGCAAGTTCATCGGATTAAGAGAGCAGCTGCTAAAAAGCCATTACAAACCAGCAAACAGATATTTAAAGCTGCTGGTGCCTCTGGAGTCCCTCGAACCTCAAGGTGTAGGATCCTTCAAAGGCATGCTGTGGTGCATAAACCTACTATTCGGCCACTCCTAAACAGTGTTCACAAGCAGAAATGGTTGCAGTGGGCCCAGACATACATGAAAACTAATTTTCAAACAGTCTTGTTTACTGATGAGTGTCGAGCAACCCTGGATGGTCCAGATGGATGGAGTAGTGGATGGTTGGTGGAAGGCCACTATGCCCCAACAAGGCTGCGACGTCAGCAAGGAGGTGGAGGAGTCATGTTTTGGGCCGGAATCATGGGGAAACAGCTGGTAGGGCTCTTTAAGGTTCCTGATGGTGTGAAAATGACCTCTGCAAAGTATATAGAGTTTCTGACTGACAGCTGTCTTCCATGGTATAAAAAGCAGAAATGTGCCTTCAGGAGCAAAATCCTCTTCATGCATGAAACTGCACCATGTCATGCTGCAAAGAATACCTCTGAGTCATTGACTGCTATGGGCATAAAAGGAGATACAGTGGGGAAAAAAAGTATTTAGTCAGTCAGCAATAGTGCAAGTTCCACCACTTAAAAAGATGAGAGGCGTCTGTAATTTACATCATAGGTAGACCTCAACTATGGGAGACAAACTGAGAAAAAAAAATCCAGAAAATCACATTGTCTGTTTTTTTTTCATTTTATTTGCATATTATGGTGGAAAATAAGTATTTGGTCAGAAACAAAATTTCATCTCAATACTTTGTGATATATCCTTTGTTGGCAATGACAGAGGTCAAACGTTTTCTGTAAGTCTTCACAAGGTTGCCACACACTGTTGTTGGTATGTTGGCCCATTCCTCCATGCAGATCTCCTCTAGAGCAGTGATGTTTTTGGCTTTTCGCTTGGCAACACGGACTTTCAACTCCCTCCAAAGGTTTTCTATAGGGTTGAGATCTGGAGACTGGCTAGGCCACTCCAGGACCTTGAAATGCTTCTTACGAAGCCACTCCTTCATTGCCCTGGTGGTGTGCTTTGGATCATTGTCATGTTGAAAGACCCAGCCATGTTTCATCTTCAATGCCCTTGCTGATGGAAGGAGGTTTGCACTCAAAATCTCACGATACATGGCCCCATTCATTCTTTCATGTACCCGGATCAGTCGTCCTGGCCCCTTTGCAGAGAAACAGCCCCAAAGCATGATGTTTCCACCACCATGCTTTACAGTAGGTATGGTGTTTGATGGATGCAACTCAGTATTCTTTTTCCTCCAAACACGACAAGTTGTGTTTCTACCAAACAGTTCCAGTTTGGTTTCATCAGACCATAGGACATTCTCCCAAAACTCCTCTGGATCATCCAAATGCTCTCTAGCAAACTTCAGACGGGCCCGGACATGTACAGGCTTAAGCAGTGGGACACGTCTGGCACTGCAGGATCTGAGTCCATGGTGGCGTAGTGTGTTACTTATGGTAGGCCTTGTTACATTGGTCCCAGCTCTCTGCAGTTCATTCACTAGGTCCCCCCGCGTGGTTCTGGGATTTCTGCTCACCGTTCTTGTGATCATTCTGACCCCACGGGGTGGGATTTTGCGTGGAGCACCAGATCGAGGGAGATTATCAGTGGTCTTGTATGTCTTCCATTTTCTAATTATTGCTCCCACAGTTGATTTCTTCACTCCAAGCTGGTTGGCTATTGCAGATTCAGTCTTCCCAGCCTGGTGCAGGGCTACAATTTTGTTTCTGGTGTCCTTTGACAGCTCTTTGGTCTTCACCATAGTGGAGTTTGGAGTCAGACTGTTTGAGGGTGTGCACAGGTGTCTTTTTATACTGATAACAAGTTTAAACAGGTGCCATTACTACAGGTAATGAGTGGAGGAAAGAGGAGACTCTTAAAGAAGAAGTTACAGGTCTGTGAGAGCCAGAAATCTTGATTGCTTGTTTCTGACCAAATACTTATTTTCCACCATAATATGCAAATAAAATGAAAAAAAAACAGACAATGTGATTTTCTGGTTTTTTTTTTCTCAGTTTGTCTCCCATAGTTGAGGTCTACCTATGATGTAAATTACAGACGCCTCTCATCTTTTTAAGTGGTGGAACTTGCACTATTGCTGACTGACTAAATACTTTTTTTCCCCACTGTAACTCATGGTGTGGCCACCATCTTTCCCTGACCTCAACCCTATGGAGAACCTTTGGAGTATCATCAAGCGAAAGATCTATGAGGGTGGGAGGCAGTTCACATCAAAACAGCAGCTCTGGGAGGCTATTCTGACTTCATGCAAAGAAATACAAGCAGAAACTCTCCAAAATATTCACAAGTTCAATGGATGCAAGAATTGTGAAGGTGATATCAAAGAAGGGTTCCTATGTTAACATGTAACTTGGCCTGTTAAGCTATTTAACTCCAGAATATCCTTTTTGTTCAGTGAATGTGACCACCTAAGGCCTCTTTCACACATCAGGTTTTCGCCGTCAGGCGCGATCCGGCGCTTTTGACAAAAACCGGATCCGGCGAAATGCAATGCCGGATCCGGTTTCCCCCCCATTGACTTGCATTTGCGCCGGATGGCCATGCGTTTCATCCGGTTTTCGCCGGATCCGGCAATGTGTCGCGATCCGGCGTCTGGAAAAAACGTCTACTGTAACGTTTTTTGTCTCCGGCGAAAAAGCCGGACACGCCGGATCCGGCGCGTCCGGCTTTTTCACACAATGAAAGCCTATGAGCGCCGCAATGCGCCGGATCCGGCGCCCGGATCCGGTTTTTTGGTCTGAGCATGCTCAGTAGCTCTGCCCACAAGACATATATAAAAGCAAGACAGTGGGACCCACAGCCACACCCAACATGCCACCCAAGAAAGCAACCAAGAGAAGCAGGAGAAGGCAGGAGACCACTGCAGCACCATCAGCACCACCACCACCCCAAATGGAGCAGCAAATAGAACATGCTGAGGAGGGGAGGCCAGCAGCAGATGAGAGACGGTAATTATCAAATAACCCATTCCTCCAAACTAGGGCTATTGAATATCAAGATATTCATTGGCCCTTTGTTTCTCTTTATTCAACAGCCGCCCAATAGATGCAGCAGCAGCAGCAGCAGCAATGGCAGCAGCTGGAACACCACCCACAGGCATGGAGTGTGGCCACCAGGAAGACAGCACATCATCTTCTGGGAGCCCTCCCTCGCATCGTCAGCGTTTGACGGTAAGTTTTTATTTCCAAAATCCATCTTCTCTGTAATATATGTCTATTCATGGCCTTTTATTTCAAAACAGGAATCACAAGATGAAGAGGAGCTCCCAGAAGAAGAAGGAAGGGGTGGACAGACACCTGGAGTGGGCTCACAATTGGTAAGTTTTTTGCATCAAACGCAGAAACACAACATCACACTACACACAACACATAGAAAACAATGTTCTGCAGACCACACACAGCAAACAAATGCCTACATCCAAAGACATAACTTTTTTTGTTTTCTTCTCTAGTCTTCCCAATCTGGTGCTTGGCCAAGAGGTGCTCGCAGTGCCTCCCAGGGTCGTCGGCGACAGCAACGCGGCTGTCACCAGCGTGTAAGTATAAATATTTTTGCTTTGTTTTTTTGCACTTTTTATTTCATTTCTTTTGTGGAGGCTAATTATGTTATTTTTGTCTTTTTCTTTAAACAGCCTTCACAGCGTGCTCCCGACTCTGACGGTGAGGATGGAGGGATTGATGTGGACCACCTCATCGATCTCGTCAGAGAAAGGGAGCCGCTCTGGAATATGGCTGACCGACGCCACGCTGACCTGATCGTTACCCGACGACTCTGGGAGGAAATCTGTTCGCTCCTTGTGGGCCGCTGGGAGGACCTCGAAGCTCGGGCCCAGATTAAAGAGCGTAAGTATATACAGTACCGGTTGCTTGATGTAAACCAGTGTTTCCCGAACTCCAGTCCTCGTGGTCCCCACGGATCATGTGTTCAGGATTTCTATTTACTATGGAAGTCTTCAAACAGAGGCTGGACAGACATCTGACTGGGATGATTTAGCGAATCCTGCTTTGAGCAGGGGGTTGGACCAGATGGCCCAGGAGGTCCCTTCCAACTCTACGATTCTATGATTCTATGATTCTATGAGGACTGGAGTTTGGGAAACACTGATGTTGTATACTAACCACTCCTTTCTCGTTTCAGGGAACAGAATTGTGAATCGGTGGCAGTCTGTCAGAGATCGTTTCAAGAAGGAGTTCAATAAAGAGATGCGGGCCCCGAGTGGATCTGGAGGACGCAGGAGCAAGTACAAGTACGCAGAAGCCCTGTCGTTCCTCCGGGAAACAATGGTCACCAGAAGGTAAATATTACACACCACATGTGAAAAAAAATGTTATATGTAAATTTTTTTTTCAGCCAGGGCCATACCATGTCAGTATTTTAATGTTTTTTTTTTCTCTTTATTCCACAGCACGGTGAGCAGCACTCGGGAGCCTGCACGATTGGACCCTTCTGAGGCGATCCCTGAGGAGACCGGCACCGAGGGACACTTCGACCGCCCCGGTACATCTGCACCTTCCCAGCCTTCCCACACATTCGACCCATCTGTCCCATCCACCAGCACAGGAGCATCGTGGCCGCCTACATTACATGAAGCTGCTGGTGAGGAGATCGCTTTCCCTTTACCCCACCCTTCTGCCCCTGCCACCTCTAGTACACCTGCGGGTACTGGGCGGCAGCGGCAGAGGGGTCAGGAAAAGACTTATGCGCCAGAGTTCTTCCATCTGAATGCATCTTTCCAGAACTGTCTAAAAGTCTTGTCAGAGCAAATCTCCGCAGGCTATCAGCAGATCAACTCCAGCATTCTGGAGGTGAAGACACTTCTGCAAACCATGCATTCAGAAGCAAGATCTTCGCCAAACCACACCTTTTTCAGGTCTGTTGTGGAGCGCATGGAAACGCTCTCTCCTGCCCAGCAGATGTATGTAATGCATTCATGCCACGCTGCTCTCCAGCAAGTTACCTCCCAACCTCCTCCTCCTCCCACCACTGTAGTTCCTCCACCTGCACCCCCTCCAGCCACTTTCCATCCTCCCCCTCCTATTACATCTACACCCCCTCCAGCCACTTTCCATCCTCCCCCTCCTATTACATACCATCCACTTTCCATCCTCCCCCTCCTATTACATACCATACACCTCCCCAGCACCATCCACCTCCCCAGCACCATCCACCTCCCCAGCACCATCCACCTCCCCAGCACCATCCACCTCCCCAGCAACAGCAACCTCCCCAGTACCAGCAACCTCCCCAGTACCAGCAAACTCCCCAGTACCAGACATCTCCCCACTTCCAGCAACGTGCCCCGTACCAGACATCTCCCCACTTCCAGCAACCTGCCCCGTACCAAACTCCTTCCCCATACAACTTGCCATCAACATCATCTGCTCCTACAGTCCCTGCCCAACCCTCCACTCCACCACCCACCACCTCTTCTGCTTCCCACATGTCCACCCATTCTGTAGTTTTTTCCACACCTTCACCTCTAACTGTTCCTTCCCCACCACGATCCCAGTCCTCTCTCCACACTCCCAGTGTCGAAGTGTCCCGCAGCCCCTACAGCAGTATTTCCACCACACACTACACAGATTTATGATGTGTGTATTTAAATAAAAATGACCAGTTTTATGGTTTCAGTTTTATAGTTTCAAAGTTTTATTAAACAAGTTTATTAAAATTTTAAAAAAGTTTACTAAAAAAAACATTTTTCAATAAAAGTTAAATTATTTTACACTGGTTGTCTGTCATTTCTTTCTGCGGCGAAAAAGGTTAAATACAGGGTATTTAAAAGGTGAAATGGTATTCAAAACTAGGTATATAACTGTGGGTAAATTTTAGCTTTTTGCCACAGTTGTGTTCCTGGTTGTGTTTGAAGCAAAGTATTTCACCTAAAAAGTTGTGTTTATTGTTGGTGATTTCCTAACAATGTACACAACTTTTGTTAAAAGGTGAAATACTTTGCATAAAACACAACCAGGTACACACCTGTGGCCTAAAGCTAAAAATAGAGACCATGACAAGATAGCCAACTTTGGTTGGCAAAGGTATATACTGTTGGTACAGAAGGTACACAAGTTTGGTTAGGGCACAAATCTTTCACACTCTGTCATCCTGCCAGTGTACTCTGCCTTGAGGTGACATAAAGTATAGTGCAAAATTGTAGCTCATTACTGAAACCGTCACAGAACTTCTAGTGGTAATGTCATGGTAATCTTGCAAGGTGGTTTCTTCAGAGGTGTCCTCAATGGAAATGGGTTCCTTGCAGATAGCAAAATTGTGGAGTACCACGCACGCTTTGATCACCTCGTCCACAGTTTCTGTCTTGAGGTTGATCGCAGTCAATAGGACCCGCCATTTGGCTGTCAGAATACCAAAGGTACATTCAACCATTCTTTTTGCTCTTGTGAGGCGGTAATTAAAAATGCGTTTTGGTCTTGTCAATCCTCTGCTAGAGTACGGTTTCAAAAGGTGTTCTGACAGCTGGAAGGCTTCATCCCCTACACAGACAAATGGCATAGGTGGACCAGATGTTTGCGGCAGCGGTCTAGGTGGTGGGAACTGGAAGGTGTTTCCATACAGTTTACGCCCCATGGCAGACAGTTTGAAAACTTGAGAGTCATTGGAGCGGCCATAGGCCCCAATATCAACCGCAATAAATTTGTATTCCGCGTCAGCGATGGCCATGAGGACAATGGAAAAATATTTCTTGTAATTGAAATATTCCGATCCCGATCCAGCTGGCTTTACAATGCGGATATGTTTCCCGTCCACAGCGCCCAAGCAGTTTGGAAACTGACATATCTGTTGAAACTTGTCAGCAATTTCAATCCACCTCTCTGTTGTGGGCTCTGGTAAAAACTCTTCAGCTAAGGAGTCCCACAGTGCACGGCATGTGTACTTCACAATTCCAGATATGGTGGAAATCCCGAGTCTGTACTGGAAATGCAGTGACGAAAGGGATTCTCCAGTTGCAAGAAATCTGTGGGGAATTAAAAAACAATAAATTAGTTTTAAATCACAGCATTACATACCAAAACTGACCTATAACACTTGGAGATACAAATTACCACCAACAAGATTGCAGTGAAAGTGTGCTCTGATGCGATCATATCCAATAAATGTGGCTTACCTTAAAGTCACCATCAGACGCTCTGCGGGTGAAACAGAGAAGCGGCAATAGGTGTCCGCTTTTCTTATGAGGTGTGCAATGCGCTCCACCAAGTAATCAAAATTCTCCATTTTCATCCTAACATATCCAAAAAATTTATCCGGGTTTAGTCGAAGGTCCATGCATAGTGTAGAATAGACCCCACGCGTCATTCTCTTGGCTGTGATGGGGTGGATCCACAAACGTCGTCTACGATGCCTGATGCACTGCTGTCTCGCTCTCTCCTTCTCCAGAACAATCACCCTCAAACGATTTGCCTCCGCTGTAAAATCCTCCAAATTCTTCAAAATATTTCCAATGACAACATCCATCTTCGCCAGTAACTTGCTCTTCTCTCCAACCTGCACTTTCTCCTCTACAACCTGTCAAAGAAGGGCTGTAGGAACATGCTATATATAGTTTTCCAGTAGCCAATCCCATTTGGAAGGCCACAAGGGTCAATTTTAAAAACCGGATCCGGCGTAATCCGTCGAAAAACGGATAGAAAAACGGATGAACCGGATGAGACGGATCCGGTTTTGTCTGTCCAGAAAAAGACGGATCCGGCAGAAAACCGGATCCGTCACATCCGGTTTTACGAAACATTTGCCGGATCCGGCGTTCCGGCACGACGCCGGATCGCGCCTGACGCCGAAAACCTGATGTGTGAAAGTAGCCTAATGCTGCAAATTCCACAAATGAGCATTTTTGCAGTTCTTTAAAACATATCAAATGTTTAGAAATTCTACTGTGCATACTAATTTGGAACAGTGCAATTTGAGTTTTTATTCATTTTGGAGATTATACTGTTATCATTGGGAGGTTTCTTCAATAAAATTCGATGCATACTCTAACGGGTGATGACTTTTATTAGACTGACTGTCATTTGTACCGACTATTTAGGAAAATCAGAGAAAAATAGCATTTGCATAATAATTTGGAACACAGTGTATATACAGTACTAGCTGAAGAGCCCGGCGCTGCCCGGGCATAGTAACTAACGGTGGTAAGTTATAGAAAATTATAATTATCCTCCATCCCATAGTCCCTGCCCATATACCCATCATACATATCCACGATCCCATAGGCCCGTGCCCATATACCCATCATACATATCCTCCATCCCATAGTCGAGTACCCATATACCATCACATATCCTCCATCCCATAGTCCCATGCCCATATACCCATCATACATATTCTCCATCCCATAGTCCCATGCCCATATACCGATCATACATATTCTCCATCCCATGGTCCCATGCCCATATACCCATCATACATATCCTCCATCCCATAGTCCCGTGCCCATATACCCATCATACATATCCGCTATCTCATAGTCCCATGCCCATATACCGTCATACATACAGACAATGATTTTCTGGATTTTTTTTTCTCAGTTTGTCTCCCATAGTTGAGGTCTACCTATGATGTAAATTACAGACACCTCTCATCTTTTTAAGTGGTGGAACTTGCACTATTGCTGACTGACTAAATACTTTTCTTCCCCACTGTATCCTCCATCCTATAGTCCAGTGCCCATATACCCATCACACATCCTCCATCCCATAGTCCTGTGCCCATATACATATCCACCATCCCATAGTCCCGTGCCCATATACCCATCAAACATATCCTCCATCCCATAGTCCAGTGCCCATATACCCATCACACATCCCCCATCCCATAGTCCCGTGCCCATATACCCATCATACATATCCACCATCCTATAGTCCAGTGCCCATATACTCATCACACATCCTCCATTCCATAATCAACCATTATGACATCATAATGAGCGGCGGCAGGGCTTGCAACCTTTGATGACATCTGCATCACCATGGCAAACATTGTGACATCATAATGAGGGGCGGGGCTTGATGCACACACACTGCTTCCCCAGTATGCAAATAGGGGCATTGTGACAACACAATGAGGGGCGGGGCTTGACGCGCACACACTTTTTCCCCCAGTATGTAGATAGGGGCAAAATTGTTTGGTGAATTGGAATGCGCAGGGTTAAAATTTCGCCTCACAACATAGCTTAGGACGCTCTCGGGGTGCAGACGTGTGACTGTGCCAAATTTTGTGGCTGTAGCTGCGACGGTGCAGATGCCTATCCCGGACATACAAACATACACACACACATACATACATACACACTTTGAGCTTTATATATTAGATGAGGCCGCATATAGTCTCCTATATACACTATGAGCCTGCACATTGCTTCCTATATACAATATGAGCCCACATAGCCTCCTATATACAGTATGAGCCTGCACATCGCTTCCTATATACAGTATGAGGCCACATATAGCCTCCTATGTACGGTATGAACCTGCACATCGCTTCCTATATACAGTATGAGGCCGCATATAGCCTCCTATATACAGTATGAGCACCCACATATAGCCTCCTGAATACAGTTTTTGCCTCCTATATACAGTATGAGCCTGCACATTGCTTCCTATATACAGTATGAGCCTGCACATAGCCTCCTATATACAGTATGAGCCTGTACATCACTTCCTATATACAGTATGAACATCCACATATAGCCTCCTATGTACAGTATGAGCCTGCGCATTGCTTCCTATAAACAGTATGAGTATCCACATAGCCTCCTATGTACAGTATGAGCCTGCACATCGCTTCCTATAAACAGTATGAGCCTGCAAATCGCTTCCTATATACAGTATGAGCCCACATATAGCCTCCTGAATACAGTGTTTGCCTCCTATATACAGTGTGAGTCCCCATATAGCCTCCTATATACAGTATGAGCACTCACATATAGCCTCCTGACTACATTGTTTGCCACCATATTGCCTCCTATATACAGTGTGAGTCCCCATATAGCTCCTATATACAGTATGAGCCCCTATATAGCATCCCATATCTAACTGCTTTTACCTTGGTATCATTAATTTTCTATGAGACTACTCTGATCTCATATTGTGCATTTATGCATTTAGTAGGGCTTAATGGAATGACTGCGCTTGTTACACATCAACTCTGTAGATGCGCTCACTTATTAGACTTTGGTTGGGGCAACTCTAAAATATAATAATGATAATGGTCCTGTCTAGTGACAAGTTTATTTTACAGGCTTCTGGAGAAAGGCACAATACCAGTCATTCAAGGGTTAAATCTTTGGAACACTGAGAGGGACTTTCTAGCCAATGAAACCACAGTATAAAACACCTGTGATAACTATGGCAACTGCGCTGATGTCATAAAGACATGCATCTATGATGCAGGAGAAGATTCCAAAACCACAAGTCATTCAGCCGTAGACGGAGCCATACTTGATGTGTCTGGAGACCTGGAGCTTCATCACTCCACAATGGGAGGAAGGGGACACCGCCTAGCCAGCCAGATCAGCCATAGCGCCTAGCCAGCCAGATCAGCCATACCGCCTAGCCAGCCAGATCAATGGGGTGACAGATGTTGCAGCCAGATCTCCCTCACGTCCGGTACTCGCCACCTTCACTTTATGTGTACGGCCTGGAGAGGTCGCATTAGGCTTCTCCAAAACAAATATGACACAATGTACAAATTCAGGTACAATTTGCTGTTACATGTTGGCACTAACCTTCTAAGCCCAAGGGAAGGGCAGTCCTGCAGCCATGGTTCCCTAGAGGTTTCCACTACAGGGGGTTTTTCCTCTCCTGAGTGCTGAAGGACGATTCTTCGTGAGTCGGGGGTTCTGCCATTTTCAGTGTCTCTTTCATAGTAATTGGCTGATTCTAAATTTCAGACACTGAAAGAAATAATAATGATGAGATTTGGAATAAAATTCGGTCAATTTAACATCCAATAAAAGTGTTTTGTGTGTTTCTTTCACAATCTTCGGTTGGTGAAATTTTGTTGGGGATCAGGATCCAGCATCTATGATCAAGCCATGAAGCCAGATATGAAGTCAGAGCAATTTAACCCTGCGCTGGAAGACAGGACGGAGCAGAGATGACAAAGTGTGACTGCACAATTAGCACAAGTTCACACTCTTCCTCCCATTCAGATACACGAGGGGATTCAGGGCCGAGTTTGGACTAAAAAGCAGCCCTGGCACACAAAATTCACCAGCCCACATACAATAAGTGTCCTCAACCCAAATCGTAGAACACTGATAGGTCATGTAGGATTTTGCTTTATCCGTTACCAGGGCCGAAACAAAGTATTTTGGGTGCCCAAGGCAGATGAAGCCGAAGGCACCCATTTTGCATTTCTACCCAGCTAATTCTTCCCTTTTCCATTAGGTCTATGACATCATGTGATTAATAACTGATGAGCTGAATCCTTCTAAGTCAGGCCCATATACATTTGTATCTCATGAACCTACAACTCCCAGTATGTCCTTAACAATGGTAAGGAGATGCTGGGAGTTATCAGTCTTTATCAGACTGTGGACTATACAGGAACCATAGTACTGATGAGACGCAGTCAGTACCAATAGCTAAAAATGTACATCCTGGTACCTTATAGGTGACCTCTTCTCAGATTGAGTCTTTTCTTTCTCTTAGGCCTGTTTCACACTTCAGTTTTCTGGCGTTAGTCAAAATCTGCCAGTGTGCAAAAGCGGATCCGTTTCCGTTTTGTGGCAAACGGATGCAACTGGATCCGTTTTTTGTACGGATCCGCTTTAGACGCTAGTGCATGAAATTTAAAGTAAGGCCTGTTTCACGAGAGAGAGAGAGATTTAGCTGCCAGAATGGGATTTGGGGTTAAATATCATGAAAGGACATTCATTCGGGCATGCTCAGTATAAAAAGGAGGATCCGATGGCAGATTCCGTCAATTAACGGTTGGCACCGCCTTTTCTCATCCACATCTCGCTTCTTAAGGCCCCTTTCACACTCCAGTGTTTTGCAATCAGTCACAATCCGTCAAAGTGTTCAGATCCGTCAAGTGGACGGATCCTGCGTATATTGCAAAAAACTAATGCACTGGATCTGTTTTTATGACTGATCCGTTGTAGCAGCCTTGCTGTAGGAATTAAAGAAACAGAATTCTGGAGTGAGAGAGAGAGAGAAGGATTTTGTGCCAGAATAGAAAAAGCAGCCGCAGGGGGTTAAAATAAAGGAAGAAAAATGATTCCGGGCATGCTCAGTTTTAAAAGACGGAATCCGTCGCTATCCGACTTTTCGACGTACACAAAAAACGTTCATCTGTCCGTTGTCTCCGGCCGACGGACAGAGATTTTCTGATGGATCCGTTGGACGACAGATGAAACGTGTGGCCATCAGTCACTAATACAAGTCTATGAGAAAAAAACGGATCCAGCATGAAAAAATGATGGAAAGCCAAAACTATCCTTTTAGAAACTTGTTTGGGCTGTTGAGAGGAGTAGAAAAACATCAAAAATTTCAGTCCGGCACGATTCTACCAAGAAATGTGTGTTCATTCAAACCGCTGGTTTTTGATATTTTGGGCCCTATTGAATAATGAATGTTTTGAATTTTCTCCAAAAGTAAAGTACTTGCAAACTCATCCTTTTAGAAACTTGTTTGGGCTGTTGAGAGGAGTAAAAAACCATCAAAAATTTCAATCCTGCATGATTCTACCAAGAAATGTGATTCTTCATTCAAAACCTGATTTTTGCTATTGGGCTCTATTGAATAATGAATGTTTTGAATTTTCTCCAAAAGTAAAGTAGTTGCAAACTCATGCTTTTAGAGACTTGTTTGGACTCATGAGAGGAGTAGAAAAACATCAAAAATTTCAGTCCTGCATGATTCTACCAAGAAATGTGTGTTCATTGAAACCGCTGGTTTTCGATAGTTTGGGCCCTATTGAATAATGAATGTTTTGAATTTTCTCCAAAAGTAAAGTACTTGCAAACTCATCCTTTTAGAAACTTGTTTGGGCTGTTGAGAGGAGTAAAAAACACCATCAAAAATTTCAATCCTGCATGATTCTGCCAAGAAATGTGATTCTTCATTCAAAACCTGATTTTTGCTATTGGGCTCTATTGAATAATGAATGTTTTGAATTTTCTCCAAAAGTAAAGTAGTTGCAAACTCATGCTTTTAGGCTGGTTTCACATTTGCGTTTTTTAGTGCTGGAAAAAAACGCTAACCTGCGCATGCGTTTTTTCCCCTATATTTAACATGGGTGCGCATACCTGCGCGCTTGTAAGCGCATGTATGCGATTTTCATGCGCTGCGTTTTTTTGGGGTGTGCGATTGGATTTTCCAGACGCAGCATGTTGCATTTTTTGGCCCTGCAAAAAAGCGCATGCGCACATATGCGCACGTTTTGCGCTAAAAATGGCCATTATAGCCTATGGATGCGCATATGTGTGCACTGGCATGCTCATGTAAGCGTTTTTTTGCATATGCATTTTTTTTTTTTAACCATGGAATTTAGGGGTTTGGGTTAGAGTTAGGGTTAGTTAAGGGGGTTTAGGGTTAGGGTTAGGGTCAGGGTCAGGGTTGGGTTTTGGGTCAGGGTTAGGGTCAGGATTAGGGTTAAATATGGTTTTGTTAAGGGTTAGGGTCAGGGTTAGGGTTAGGGTCAGGGTTAGGGTCAGGGTTAAGTATGGTTTTGTTAAGGATTAGGGTTAGGGTTAGGGTCAGGGTTAGGGTCAGGGTTAAGTATGGTTTTGTTAAGGATTAGGGTCAGGGTTAGGGTTAGGGTCAGGGTTAGGGTTAAGTATGGTTTTGTTAAGGATTAGGGTCAGGGTTAGGGTCAGGATTAGGGTTAAGTATGGTTTTGTTAAGGGTTAGGGTCAGGGTTAGGGTTAGGGTTAGGGTTAGGGTCAGGGTTAGGGTCAGGATTAGGGTTAAGTATGGTTTGGTTAAGGGTTAGGGTCAAGGTTAGGGTTAGGGTTAAGTATGGTTTTGTTAAGGGTTAGGGTCAGGGTTAGGGTTAGGGTTAGGGTTAGTTAGGGTTTAGGGTTTGGGTTAGGGTTAAGTATGATTTGGTTAAGGGTTAGGGTCAGGGTTAGGGATAGGGTCAGGGTCAGGGTTAGGGTTAGTAAAGTCATGGTTTGGGTAGTGTGAGGGGCCACCTAAAAATGTTGGAAAAAAACGCAAACGCGGTAAAAACGCACTAAAAACGCATACAAACGCTTAAAAACGCTGCGTTTTTTTCATGCATGCTCATAAAAATGCTTGAAAAAAACGCAGCAGTTGTATGCTTTTGTATGCGTTTTTTCAATGCGTCTTTTTGCTGGAAAAACGCGCTGCAAAAAAAAGCAAGTGTGAAACTAGCCTTAGAGACTTATTTGGGCTCATGAGAGGAGTAGAAAAACATCAAAAATTTCAGTCCTGCATGATTCTACCAAGAAATGTGTGTTCATTCAAACCGCTGGTTTTTGATAGTTTGGGCCCTATTGAATAATGAATGTTTTGAATTTTCTCCAAAAGTAAAGTAGTTGCAAACTCATGCTTTTAGAGACTTGTTTGGGCTCATGAGAGGAGTAGAAAACCATCAAAAATTTCAATCCTGCATGATTCTACGAAGAAATGTGATTCTTCATTCAAAACCTGATTTTTGCTATTGGGCTCTATTGAATAATGAATGTTTTGAATTTTCTCCAAAAGTAAAGTAGTTGCAAACTCATGCTTTTAGAGACTTGTTTGGGCTCATGAGAGGAGTAGAAAACCATCAAAAATTTCAATCCTGCATGATTCTACGAAGAAATGTGATTCTTCATTCAAAACGCTGGTTTTTGCTATTGGGCTCTTTTGAATAATGAATGTTTTGAATTTTCTCCAAAAGTAAAGTAGTTGCAAACTCATCCTTTTAGAGACTTGTTTGGGCTCATGAGAGGAGTAGAAAAACATCAAAAATTTCAGTCCTGCACGATTCTACCAAGAAATGTGTGTTCATTCAAACCGCTGGTTTTTGATATTTTGGGCCCTATTGAATAATGAATGTTTTGAATTTTCTCCAAAAGTAAAGTAGTTGCAAACTCATGCTTTTAGGCTGGTTTCACATTTGCGTTTTTTAGCGCTGGAAAAAAACGCTAACCTGCGCATGCGTTTTTTCCCCTATATTTAACATGGGTGCGCATACCTGCGCGCTTGTAAGCGCATGTATGCGATTTTCATGCGCTGCGTTTTTTTGGGGTGTGCGATTGGATTTTCCAGACGCAGCATGTTGCATTTTTTGGCCCTGCAAAAAAGCGCATGCGCACATATGCGCACGTTTTGCGCTAAAAATGGCCATTATAGCCTATGGATGCGCATATGTGCGCACTGGCATGCTCATGTAAGCGTTTTTTTGCATATGCGTTTTTTTTTTTTAACCATGGAATTTAGGGGTTTGGGTTAGAGTTAGGGTTAGTTAAGGGGGTTTAGGGTTAGGGTTAGGGTCAGGGTTAGGGTTGGGTTTTGGGTCAGGGTTAGGGTTAAATATGGTTTTGTTAAGGGTTAGGGTTAGGGTCAGGGTTAGGGTTAGGGTTAAGTATGGTTTTGTTAAGGATTAGGGTCAGGGTTAGGGTCAGGATTAGGGTTAAGTATGGTTTTGTTAAGGGTTAGGGTCAGGGTTAGGGTTAGGGTCAGGGTCAGGGTCAGGGTCAGGGTCAGGGTTAGGGTTAGGGTCAGGGTTAGGGTTAAGTATGGTTTTGTTAAGGGTTAGGGTCAGGGTCAGGGTCAGGGTTAAGTATGGTTTTGTTAAGGGTTAGGGTCAGGGTTAGGGTTAGGGTTAGGGTCAGGGTTAGGGTTAGGGTCAGGGTTAGGGTTAAGTATGGTTTTGTTAAGGATTAGGGTCAGGGTTAGGGTCAGGATTAGGGTTAAGTATGGTTTTGTTAAGGGTTAGGGTCAGGGTTAGGGTTAGGGTTAGGGTCAGGATTAGGGTTAAGTATGGTTTGGTTAAGGGTTAGGGTCAGGGTTAGGGTTAAGGTTAGGGTTAGGGTTAAGTATGGTTTTGTTAAGGGTTAGGGTCAGGGTTAGGGTTAGGGTTAGGGTCAGGGTTAGGGTTAGGGTTAGGGTTAGGGTTAAGTATGATTTGGTTAAGGGTTAGGGTCAGGGTTAGGGTTAGGGATAGGGTCAGGGTTAGGGTTAGGGTTAGGGTCAGGGTTAGGGTTAGTAAAGTCATGGTTTGGGTAGTGTGAGGGGCCACCTAAAAATGTTGGAAAAAAACGCAAACGCGGTAAAAATGCACTAAAAACGCATACAAACGCTTAAAAACGCTGCGTTTTTTTCATGCATGCTCATAAAAATGCTTGAAAAAAACGCAGCAGTTGTATGCTTTTGTATGCGTTTTTTCAATGCGTCTTTTTGCGGGAAAAACGCGCTGCAAAAAAAAGCAAGTGTGAAACTAGCCTTAGAGACTTGTTTGGGCTCATGAGAGGAGTAGAAAAACATCAAAAATTTCAGTCCTGCACGATTCTACCAAGAAATGTGTGTTCATTCAAACCGCTGGTTTTTGATATTTTGGGCCCTATTGAATAATGAATGTTTTGAATTTTCTCCAAAAGTAAAGTAGTTGCAAACTCATCCTTTTAGAAACTTGTTTGGGCTGTTGAGAGGAGTAAAAAACCATCAAAAATTTCAATCCTGCATGATTTTACCAAGAAATGTGTTTCTTCATTCAAAACCTGATTTTTGCTATTGGGCTCTATTGAATAATGAATGTTTTGAATTTTCTCCAAAAGTAAAGTAGTTGCAAACTCATGCTTTTAGAGACTTGTTTGGGCTCATGAGAGGAGTAGAAAACCATCAAAAATTTCAATCCTGCATGATTCTACGAAGAAATGTGATTCTTCATTCAAAACGCTGGTTTTTGCTATTGGGCTCTATTGAATAATGAATGTTTTGAATTTTCTCCAAAAGTAAAGTAGTTGCAAACTCATCCTTTTAGAGACTTGTTTGGGCTCATGAGAGGAGTAGAAAAACATCAAAAATTTCAGTCCTGCACGATTCTACCAAGAAATGTGTGTTCATTCAAACCGCTGGTTTTTGATATTTTGGGCCCTATTGAATAATGAATGTTTTGAATTTTCTCCAAAAGTAAAGTAGTTGCAAACTCATCCTTTTAGAAACTTGTTTGGGCTGTTGAGAGGAGTAAAAAACCATCAAAAATTTCAATCCTGCATGATTTTACCAAGAAATGTGATTCTTCATTCAAAACCTGATTTTTGCTATTGGGCTCTAGTGAAAAGTGAATGTTTTGAATTTTCTCCAAAAGTAAAGTAGTTGCAAACTCATGCTTTTAGGCTGGTTTCACATTTGCGTTTTTTAGCGCTGGAAAAAAACGCTAACCTGTGCATGCGTTTTTTCCCCTATATTTAACATGGGTGCGCATACCTGCGCGCTTGTAAGCGCATGTATGCGATTTTCATGCGCTGCGTTTTTTTGGGGTGTGCTTTTGGATTTTCCAGACGCAGCATGTTGCATTTTTTGGCCCTGCAAAAAAGCGCATGCGCACATATGCGCACGTTTTGCGCTAAAAATGGCCATTATAGCCTATGGATGCGCATATGTGCGCACTGGCATGCTCATGTAAGCGTTTTTTTGCATATGCGTTTTTTTTTTTAACCATGGAATTTAGGGGTTTGGGTTAGAGTTAGGGTTAGTTAAGGGGGTTTAGGGTTAGGGTTAGGGTCAGGGTCAGGGTTAGGGTTGGGTTTTGGGTCAGGGTTAAGTATGGTTTGGTTAAGGGTAAGGGTCAGGGTTAGGGTCAGGATTAGGGTTAAATATGGTTTTGTTAAGGGTTAGGGTCAGGGTTAGGGTTAGGGTCAGGGTTAGGGTTAGGGTCAGGGTTAAGTATGGTTTTGTTAAGGATTAGGGTCAGGGTTAGGGTCAGGATTAGGGTTAAGTATGGTTTTGTTAAGGGTTAGGGTCAGGGTTAGGGTTAGGGTCAGGGTTAGGGTTAAGTATGGTTTTGTTAAGGATTAGGGTCAGGGTTAGGGTCAGGATTAGGGTTAAGTATGGTTTTGTTAAGGGTTAGGGTCAGGGTTAGGGTTAGGGTTAGGGTCAGGATTAGGGTTAAGTATGGTTTGGTTAAGGGTTAGGGTCAGGGTTAGGGTTAAGGTTAGGGTTAGGGTTAAGTATGGTTTTGTTAGGGTTAGGGTTAGGGTTAGGGTCAGGGTTAGGGTTAGGGTTAGTTAGGGTTTAGGGTTAAGTATGATTTGGTTAAGGGTTAGGGTCAGGGTTAGGGTTAGGGATAGGGTCAGGGTTAGGGTTAGGGTTAGGGTCAGTAAAGTCATGGTTTGGGTAGTGTGAGGGGCCACCTAAAAATGTTGGAAAAAAACGCAAACGCGGTAAAAACGCACTAAAAACGCATACAAACGCTTAAAAACGCTGCGTTTTTTTCATGCATGCTCATAAAAATGCTTGAAAAAAACGCAGCAGTTGTATGCTTTTGTATGCGTTTTTTCAATGCGTCTTTTTGCGGGAAAAACGCGCTGCAAAAAAAAGCAAGTGTGAAACTAGCCTTAGAGACTTGTTTGGGCTCGTGAGAGGAGTAGAAAAACATCAAAAATTTCAGTCCTGCATGATTCTACCAAGAAATGTGATTCTTCATTCAAAACCTGATTTTTGCTATTGGGCTCTATTGAAACTCATGCTTTTAGAGACTTGTTTGGGCTCATGAGAGGAGTAGAAAAACATCAAAAATTTCAGTCCTGCATGATTCTACCAAGAAATGTGTGTTCATTCAAACCGCTGGTTTTTGATAGTTTGGGCCCTATTGAATAATGAATGTTTTGAATTTTCTCCAAAAGTAAAGTAGTTGCAAACTCATCCTTTTAGAGACTTGTTTGGGCTCATGAGAGGAGTAGAAAAACATCAAAAATTTCAGTCCTGCACGATTCTACCAAGAAATGTGTGTTCATTCAAACCGCTGGTTTTTGATATTTTGGGCACTATTGAATAATGAATGTTTTGAATTTTCTCCAAAAGTAAAGTAGTTGCAAACTCATCCTTTTAGAAACTTGTTTGGGCTGTTGAGAGGAGTAAAAAACCATCAAAAATTTCAATCCTGCATGATTCTACCAAGAAATGTGATTCTTCATTCAAAACCTGATTTTTCCTATTGGGCTCTATTGAATAATGAATGTTTTGAATTTTCTCCAAAAGTAAAGTAGTTGCAAACTCATGCTTTTAGAGACTTGTTTGGGCTCAGGAGAGGGGAGTAGAAAAACATCAAAAATTTCAGTCCTGCACGATTCTACCAAGAAATGTGTGTTCATTGAAACCGCTGGTTTTTGATAGTTTGCAACGTACGCTACATGTTGCATTTTTTTTCCGGCGGCATCGTTAAAAAAATCGCGCTCGCACGTGTGCGCCCAAAAATAGCATTACAGTCTATGTGGTTGCTGACGAGCGCTTGGCCCCGCGCACGTCAGCGCCTTGTGCGCACACACGATTTGAGTAAACAATGACTAGACACTTGTCTAGAACTCCCCCTAAACAAGCAACATTGTTTTGGAGGAGTGTACATAAAAGAATGTGTCTTCAGGGTCAGACAATTACTCTACATAATGCCTTGCAGAGACCAGACAAGCATTCTACAAGAGCCTTCTACCTGTGGATTCAAGCTTCAGGAGCCAAAATGATGTCTGTGTGTCCTGTACAATTTATTATGTACCAATGTATTTTTTGTTTTCTTTTCAGCATGTCTTCTTCCGGATTGGTCTATTTGCCATCTCGGCAAGAACTGGCCCAAGCTGATCGTGAGGTGAGAATCTTGCTGCCTTTTGATAAGTATAGCTGCCTCTAGAAATGTGTTTTAATTTTTTCTTTCTTTACAGACATCGGACACGGGAAATGAAAATGGAGTGCGGGAGAGGTCTGAGCGGGAGCAGTCGGAGCGGTCTGAGCGGGAGCCGTCTGAGGATTCTGAGCGGGAGCAGCGTAGTCAAGTCGTGGCGAGGAGACGCAATGTGAGTATATACAGTGCCTACAAGTAGTATTCAACCCCCTGCAGATTTAGCAGGTTTGATAAGATGCAAATAAGTTAGAGCCTTCAAACTTCACACAAGAGCAGGATTTATTAACAGATGCATAAATCTTACAAACCAAAAAGTTATGTTGCTCAGTTAAATTTTAATAAATTTTAAACATACAAGTGTGGGTCAATTATTCAACCCCTAGGTTTAATATTTTGTGGAATAACCCTTGTTTGCAATTACAGCTAATAATCGTCTTTTATAAGACCTGATCAGGCCGGCACAGGTCTCTGGAGTTATCTTGGCCCACTCCTCCATGCAGATCTTCTCCAAGTTATCTAGGTTCTTTGGGTGTCTCATGTGGACTTTAATCTTGAGCTCCTTCCACAAGTTTTCAATTGGGTTAAGGTCAGGAGACTGACTAGGCCACTCCAACACCTTGATTTTTTCCCTCTTGAACCAGGCCTTGGTTTTCTTGGCTGTGTGCTTTGGGTCGTTGTCTTGTTGGAAGATGAAATGACGACCCATCTTAAGATCCTTGATGGAGGAGCGGAGGTTCTTGGCCAAAATCTCCAGGTAGGCCGTGCTATCCATCTTCCCATAGATGCGGACCAGATGGCCAGGCCCCTTGGCTGATTAACAGCCCCACAGCATGACACTGCCACCACCATGCTTGACTGTAGGGATGGTATTCTTGGGGTCGTATGCAGTGCCATCCAGTCTCCAAACGTCACGTGTGTGGTTGGCACCAAAGATCTCGATCTTGGTCTCATCAGACCAGAGAACCTTGAACCAGTCTGTCTCAGAGTCCTCCAAGTGATCATGAGCAAACTGTAGACGAGCCTTGACATGACGCTTTGAAAGTAAAGGTACCTTACGGGCTCGTCTGGAACGGAGACCATTGCGGTGGAGTACGTTACTTATGGTATTGACTGAAACCAATGTCCCCACTGCCATGAGATCTTCCCGGAGCTCCTTCCTTGTTGTCCTTGGGTTAGCCTTGACTCTTCGGACAAGCCTGGCCTCGGCACGGGAGGAAACTTTCAAAGGCTGTCCAGGCCGTGGAAGGCTAACAGTAGTTCCATAAGCCTTCCACTTCCGGATAATGCTCCCAACAGTGGAGACAGGTAGGCCCAACTCCTTGGAAAGGGTTTTGTACCCCTTGCCAGCCTTGTGACCCTCCACGATCTTGTCTCTGATGGCCTTGGAATGCTCCTTTGTCTTTCCCATGTTGACCATGTATGAGTGTTGTTCACAAGTTTGGGGAGGGTCTTAAATAGTCAGAAAAGACTGGAAAAAGAGATAATTAATCCAAACATGTGAAGCTCATTGTTCTTTGTGCCTGAAATACTTCTTAATACTTTAGGGGAACCAAACAGAATTCTGGTGGTTTGAGGGGTTGAATAATAAATGACCCTCTGAATAAACTTTTCACAATTTAAAAAAAAAATAAACAAAGAAATAACATTCTTTTTTGCTGCAGTGTATTTCACACTTCCAGGCTGATCTACAGTCCAAATGTCACAATGCCAAGTTAATTCCGAATGTGTAAACCTGCTAAATCTGCAGGGGGTTGAATACTACTTGTAGGCACTGTATATATTTTTTTTCTGTCTTTCTTTCTCTTGCTTCTTTTCTGTTTCTTTTTGTATCTTTTCCAAACTTCTAAACATTCTATATTTTTTTTTCTAGGTTCCACAGCGGGATGACTCATAGAATCATAGAGTCGTAGAGTTGGAAGGGACCTCCTGGGCCATCTGGTCCAACCCCCTGCTCAAAGCAGGATTCGCTAAATCATCCCAGTCAGATGTCTGTCCAGCCTCTGTTTGAAGACTTCCATTGAAGGAGAACTCACCACTTCTCGTGGCAGCCTGTTCCACTCATTGATCACTCTGTCAAAAAGTTTTTTCTAATATCTAATCTGTGTCTCCTCCCATTCAGTTTCATCCCATTGCTTCTAGTCTTTCATTGTGCAAATGAGAATAAAGTTGATCCTTCTACAATGTGACAGCCCTTTAGATATTTGTAGACAGCTATTAAGTCTCCTCTCAGTCTTCTCTTTTGCAAACTAAACATTCCCAAATCCTGCAACCTTTCCTCATAAGACAGGGTTTGCAGACTGGTCACCATTCTGGTCGCTCTTTTCTGAACTTGCTCCAGTTTGTTGATGTCTTTTTTAAAATGTGGTGCCCAAAACTGGACACAATATTCCAGATGAGGTCTGACCAAAGAGGAGTAGAGGGAAATAACGAAGAAGTCTACACAGACAACGAGCACCTCATCCGCCTCGTTGAGGAGCGCATCCCATTGTGGGACAGCCGTGACCAGCAGTACAAAGACAGAGCTCTGAAAAGAGGTGGCCGCAGTGATGATGGATGGCTTGGACAGCGCCTCTGCAGCTTCAAAAAGGGTGTTCAGTAAGTATAAAGATGCTCTGTGATATAGCATTTATTTTTGGACCTGTTGGTGCTGATGTGTATTTTGCAAGATATATTCTTGCATTAAACACACCAAGGCCTGGTGGAAAACTGATTGATTTGTGACTTGAACTGCTCCATTGTTTTGTGGACCTGACGGTGGTGGTGTATTTTTGGCAAGATATATTCTTGCATGAAAAGCACCAAAGCCTTGTTGAGAACTTTGATTGATTTGTGTCTTCAACTGCTGCATTGTTTTGTGGACCTGACGGTGGTGGTATTTTTTTGGCAAGTTATATTTTTGCATGAAAAGCACCAATGCCTTGATGAGAACTATGATTGAATTGTGTCTTCAACTGCTGCATTGTTTTGTAAAACTGACGGTGGTGGTGTTTTTTTGGCAAGATATATTCTTTCATGAAAAGCACCAATGCCTTGTTGAGAACTGTGATTGATTTGTGTCTTCAGCTGCTGCATTGTTTTTTGGACCTGACGGTGCTGTGTTTTTTGCAAGATATATTCTTGCATTAAACACACCAATGCCTTGTTGAGAACTGTGATTGATTTGATATATTACCAATGCCTTGTTGAGAACTGTGATTGATTTGATATATTCTTGCATGAAAAGGACCAATGCCTTGTTGAGAACTGTGATTGATTTTTCAACTGCTGTCTTGATCCTGTTTTCACTCTTGTTCCTGATGATACTGTTGTTTTCGCTGATACATATATTGTAGCAGGAAACATAACAGTGTCCACCGTCTCAACAGTTACTGCATTGTGTCTAGAATTTTATTGGTGCTGCAGCAGAGACTGTTTTCAAAGTTCAATGAGGTGTGTGGTGAGAATGATGTTAAACTAGTGCATTTTTATTTATTTTTTTTTTTACCAACAGTGAAAAAAATCCGCACACGTTGGCGCTCGATGAAGGACCGCTTCAACACTGATGTTCGTGCTGAGGGACCGGTTCGGAGTGGTTCTGCGGCAAGGCGCAGAAGAAAGTACCGCTACCATCACGAGTTGGCTTTCCTGAGACCGGTCCTTGCCATCAGAGCGTAAGTTTTTTTTTTTTGTTTGTGCTTAATATATGCTTTTCTATACCACAGGTGATGCTTCTTGTAAATGCATGATACTAAAGTTTTCCCTTTCTTTCCACAGCACTTGGAGCAGCACCCTGCAACCTAACCCTGTCCCGGGAGCGCTTCTTCATCGATCGACCTCGGGCCCGTCCCAGCCATCCGACAGCCAGGAAGCATCTTGCAGGTCAGCAACACAGACAGCTGGTGACCAGAAAGCTGGTCCATCAGGTGTTCCCCTGTCCCAGGTCTCTGTCACTGGTTATGCGGGCACTACCCGCCAGCGGCAGTGGGCCTTGGACAGTAATGTCATGCCCGAGTTCATGCACTTGAGCGAGGCCTTTAAGGCCAGCTTCAGGGCGCTGGCCGCCAGAACGGAAAGCGTTTTTTTCCTGATGGAGCATGGTTTTAACCACATGGAACACCGCTTCCACTCTGTCGACCAGCGCCTTGACCATCTGGAGGTCGACCTCAACTCACCAGCGCACCATTTTTTCAGTAAAATTGAACAGGGCATGGCGGAACACCTTAGTCCTGAGCAACAGCTGAGTGTGTTACAGGCCTGCAACACTGCTTACTTGCAGGCTATGCAGCAGAATCGGTATGTGCAGCAGTCAGTGGTGTCATTTCCAACAGTTCCACCACTGACTCGCTTGACCACACTACCGACTTCTGCTGCATACCACTGCACGGCCACCTGCATTCCCAGCGAAGCCGGACATCACTACACCACCTCAAGTCTGAGTGCTGCAGGACACACCTCCGCCACCACCACTATGGCAAGCGCTGCTCCTGTATGGAGCACCACCACCGCCATAGCACCACCAGCTTGGAGCCAAACCACCACAGAACCTGCTTGGGCCACCGACATCAGCAGTCAACAGCAAGGAGCACCGCCAGCACTCCTCAAGCAAAGGAGCACCGCCAGCACTCCTCAAGCAAAGGAGCACCGCCAGCACTCCTCAAGCAAAGGAGCACCGCCAGCACTCCTCAAGCAAAGGAGCACCGCCAGCACTCCTCAAGCAAAGGAGCACCGCCAGCACTCCTCAAGCAAAGGAGCACCGCCAGCACTCCTCAAGCAAAGGAGCACCGCCAGCACTCCTCAAGCAAAGGAGCACCGCCAGCACTCCTCAAGCAAAGGAGCACCGCCAGCACTCCACAAGCAAAGGAGCACCGCCAGCACTCCTCAAGCAAAGGAGCACCGCCAGCACTCCTCAAGCAAAGGAGCACCGCCAGCACTCCTCAAGCAAAGGAGCACCGCCAGCACTCCTCAAGCAAAGGAGCACCGCCAGCACTCCTCAAGCAAAGGAGCACCGCCAGCACTCCTCAAGCAAAGGAGCACCGCCAGCACTCCTCAAGCAAAGGAGCACCGCCAGCACTCCTCAAGCAAAGGAGCACCGCCAGCACTCCTCAAGCAAAGGAGCACCGCCAGCACTCCTCAAGCAAAGGAGCACCGCCAGCACTCCTCAAGCAAAGGAGCACCGCCAGCACTCCTCAAGCAAAGGAGCACCGCCAGCACTCCTATTTTTTCATTTTCACATGGGCAACAGGATAAATTGGATCCTAAAATTTGTTAAGCAATTTCTCCTGAGTACACCGACACCTCATATGTGGTCATAAACCACTGTTTAGGTGCATGGCAGGGTCCGGAAGCGAAGGAGCGCCATTTGACTTTGAATGGAAAATTAGCTCCAATCGTTATCGGACACCATGTCGCGTTTGGAGAGCCCGTGTGCCTAAACAGTGAAAACCCCCAAGTAACCCCATTTTGGAAACTAGACCCCTTAAGGAACTTATCTAGATGTGTAGTGAGCACTTTGAACCCCCAAATGCTCCACAAAAGTTTATAACGCAGAGCAGTGAAAATAAAAGATCATTTTTTTTTTCCTCAAAAATGATTTTTTAGCACGCTATTTTTTATTTTCACATGGCTAACAGGAGAAATTGGACCACAAAGTTGTTGTCCAGTTTGTCCGGAGTACGCTCGTACCCCATATGTGGGGGGAACCACTGTTTGGGCGCACGGCAGGGCACAGAAGGGAAGGAGCACCATTTGACTTTTTGAAATGAAAATTGGCTCCAATCGTTAGCGGACACCATGCTGTGTTTGGAGAGCCCCTGTGCACCTAAACTTCGGAGCTCCCCAACAAATGACCCCATTTTGGAAACTAGACCCCCTAAGGAACTTATCTAGATTCATAGTGAGCACTTTGAACCCCCAGGTGCTTCACAGAAGTTTATAACACAGCCCTGAAAATAAAAAAAAATTTTCCCCTCAAAAAATTATTATTTAGTAGGCAATTTTTTATTTTCACAAAGGGTGACAGGAGAAATTGGACCCCAAAAGTTGTTCAGTTTGTCCTGAGTACACTGGTACCCCATATGTGGCGGGGGGAAAACTGTTTGGGCACACGTCGGGGCTTGGAAGGGAGGGAGCACCGTTTGACTTTTTGAACGCAAAATAGGCTGGAATCAATAGTGGCACCATGTCGCGTTTGGAGACCCCCTGATGTGCATAAACAGTGGAAACCCCTCAATTCTAACTCCAACCCTAACCCTAACACATCCCTAACCATAACCCCGATACACCCCTAACCCCAACCCTACCAATAACCCTAACAACAAGCCTAACCCTAACCCCAACACACATCTAACCCTAATCTTAACCCTAATTCCAAGGCAGGGGGGGCAGATGATGACAGCGGCGGCAGATCGCCCTTCCCAGCCGGTATGGGAGGGGGTTCAGGTTAGTGTCTCCAGCCATGTCCGATGCTACTGCAGCATCGGCCGTGGTGGGATTATAATATTTCATCAAATTTCATTGATGAAATATTACTATCGCTCTGATTTGGCTGTTTCACATTTAACAGCCAATCAGAGCGATTGTAGACACGTGGGGGTGAAGCCACCCCACCTGTGTTGAAGAACAAAGCCCCCTGTGTGTGGGTCGGGTGGAGTCACTGAAAGGTCAGTCACCCGACCCGCAGGAGGGCAATTAATTCATGACGCCACATAGGCGTCACTGGTCAGATTGGCACAGCTTTTCATGATGCCTATGTGGAGTCATTGGTCGGGAAGGGGTTAAAGGAGCATACACGCCTTTGCACAGTGGGGGTATTAATATTTTCTATGGGACACTAATTTTTGGGGGAGGGAGTAATCATAGTAATGGCACAGTTTTTTAAAATATTGGGGTCAGTATCCTATGCCTCAGGTAAGCAGAGTGGGGAGTTTTTGTAGGTTGGGAATAAATGAGACATCAGTAGAAATGTGAAATGTCAAATGTGTTTTTGTTGTAAACTGTGCAGATGATTTGTGGCTGGAGAAGTGGTAATGGAGGTCTGGGCCTGATGAAAAAGACAGGAAAAGTGAGCGACCCAAATCAGAAAGATTGTCAGCTGTAAGGTTCTATATATAACTACTGTACTCACGTGTATGTTCTGCGGGACTAGTATCTACCAATATATGATAACAGTAAGATGGTAATATTGCTCTTTTTAGTAGACTATTTTTTTTTATTTAGTGACCGCTAAATTTGTTTCAGTCTATGTAGTGGAAGGTGTATGGTGGTGTCATTGGTCTCTGTATAGTGTTTTGTTATGTAAAGGTAATGGTTATATTATATTATGTATTTGCTGAGTAGTGGTGATGGTGGTGGACATTGAGTAGTTTTATTGTTTTGGTCTTTTATAGTAGTAATTTTGATAATATTGGTCTTTGCATTGTATGTTTTTGGTTAGCAACAGTGGTATACTGTAATTATATATCTATAGATGCTCTTTAGATGATTATAGGGGGGTCAGATGGGTAGACATGCACTTTGAGGCTTGGACCCCTCAACTTTTAGAACCCTAGCAATGAATATATTGCAACTCGCCCAGTACAAAGCTGTGAAAAAAATGGTAGTTAATGGAAATAGTAAGTATTGCACTCAAACAGTTGATTAACCAAGGAGAGATGGCATGTACCCGAATAGAATTATCCTAGAAGTAAAGGGTTAATATGTACATAGAACACAACTGGGTGAAAATATTAAATGGTCATAAGCAATATGTCCCGGACCTGAAGAAAGAAGCGGAGTTTTCCGAAACTCGCTGGTTTCGGCCCTTTTTGCCACCCGTACCTCCATCTAGCAGCAGTTAGGCGGCACCACGTGATCCACCGCGTCACACAGGTCCTGCTCCTACTGCACATCTCCCGGGACGCAGCTATCGACCAGAGTGACCGGATCCCTGCCGACAGCTGGAGCGCTGGTCTCACACTACACCTCGGCATATCGCCGCATCTCCCAGGTCCGACCTTTACTGCACCAGCCAGAACGCAGTCACCGAATTCTACGCAGACCATTGGAGGTATTGTGAGTAGCAACACTCACATACAACTATATATGGTGAAATCACCATGTACTGTTCAGCGCGCTATTTCACAGGGCACGAGCCCTCCACTCATTGGAGAATGTACTTGGTGTATCCGTCATCGGCCGGGGCAGCTCTCCCCATGGCTATAGACATTGGACTATTTTATGAATGCAGGTTTATACCAAGCATTAACTATGGACTAAGGATATAATCACACTCTTTATGCCGGGACATATTGCTCATGACCATTTAATATTTTCACCCAATTGTGTGTTCTATGTACCTATTGATCCTTTACTTCCTGCCGCTCTTATTTGCAGCCTCTAGGAGAATTCTATTCGGGTACGTGCCATCTCTCTTGGTTAATCAACTGTTTGAGTGCAATACTTAATGGAAATAGTAACTACCATTTTTTTTCACAGCTTTGTACTGGGCGAATTGCAATATATTTATTAAGATATACTAATCACTATTTATTTCTCAGCTATTTATCCCCACGATTGGGCTAACTGCAAATTATTGTTTATTCTTGTCAGTAGAGTTGAGCGACTTTTGGTTTTTTAGGGTCGAGTTTCGTTTCGTGAAACCCGACTTTTCCAAAAGTCGGATCGAGCAAGATCGGCCGATTATAGGGAAAAGTCGGGGTCGTCCCGAAACACGAAACCCAATGTAAGTCAATGGGGAATAAAAGTCGGCAGTGAGAGGAGTACAGGAAACACACCTACAGTGCCCATTTGAATGCCAAAAGCATCAATTCTTCTTACTTAAGCTTGTCAACCTTAATTAACTTCATAATACAAGTTACGCACTGAAAAATGGGGGTTATTTGGCTACAGTTGTGGGGGGGAGGGCTGGCTCCAGGTTTTCATGTGCCCTGGGCGAAAGAGCGCCCCTTTAACACATACCACAACTCATCATGCTCCGATACGGCAGAGAAATAGCGGTATAGTACAATGAAAAATACTTCACGTTTTACATCTCATGACGAGGCCCATCTATTTCTCCATACAGAATCATTGGTCCCATATAATGTTTGAAACAGTATATGATGAGCTCCACATAATGCTACAGTATATGTTGGTCCCCATGGATGAAGCTCCACTGTCTTATGGGCCCAAATAATGCTCCAAACATAATGGGCCCCATTTCTAATGCTCTAGTGTATAATGGGCCCTGTAAATGCTGCTCCAGTGTCTGATGTCCACCTTTGGAATGTTCCAGTGTATGGTGGGCCCCATCTATCATTCTCCAGAGTATAGTGCTCCCCAAAAATTGCTGTCCCAACATTGAAAACAATCAAATAAGTCTCCTCGCTAGGGAATCCCTGTACTAGTCTGGACTCCTCGTCGTCCCCATCTTCCATCTCACTGCACAGTATTTCAACCTTGCAAGTGCTGTGATCCTGAGCAAGCAGGGGGGGCCCACTCGTTGGCGACGGCACTGGCACAGGGCCCCTGATAGTACGGTGGTGTGTCTGATGGCGGGTGGGCCGAACCTGCACTTTCATCTGCAGCTTTCTTTGTCATCGTGTAAGATGGAACTGTATATGGGAAGGGTAACCTGAGTTTCATCAGGGTCAGATTCAGGCCGTGTAGCGTGCGAGGGGAATGTAGTGGTCTGGGTCAATATACCAGCAGATTCATCGAGCAGTGGCTGGGCATCAGCATTACCTTCCTCCTAGGGAGTGTGATGTCATGCTTGGGAGCAACGAACGATCTCTCTAGCAGGTTAACTGATTGGGCGGCGTTATTCCCACGAGTCATGACCCTCCAAACAGCGTTCATGAAGGCAAAGTGTTTGTTTTACGTGGGCAGTATGGTTGCAAAGCTGAACCTTAAAGGAATGTCCAGAAGGGCACCACCAGGAGTGGAGCCTACGGTTAAATTCGACTCCACCTGGGAAACCTCAATCATGCCAGCTACAGAAAAGATGCACACATTGCAAGCTTAATTCCGTTAACGAACGAGACTCCGTCATGCCCCGCGGTCCGAGTCCGGCTTACTAGAGGGACACGTGAGGCTCTGGCACATGAGATTGGCCAATAACTGGTGTGTCATGCCCTTACATGTCCGTGGCTGCATGTGCGCTACACTGAAAAAGCCAGCGTTTGTCGCTTACAGGTGCAGATAATCCGCTGAACAACGTTAGTGATGGGGATCACTGATTACAATTATTACCCGCGAACAATGATTTCCCAGTAAGTGTAGGTCAACTGCAGTTCCGGAATTAGGCCTAACCGTCATTCCTGAAAAAATGAAAAACTTACGTGTGCAAACCACAGGTGCTGTAGCTTGCTTAACAGCTCGCCAGCCGTTCTCACGCCCAGTATGGATTACACGTGATTGCACAAAGGTGAGAAAGGGTACTGTATCCCCAGATAACATGTATGGATAGCATACACATTCAAAATATATGTTTATACATCAGGAGGCAGGCTCAGACGGTGTTAGGCCCAGTATGGCTTGCACGTGTTTGCACAAAGGTGAGAAAGGGTACCGTATCCCCGGATAACATGTATGGATAGCGTACACATTCAAAATATATGTCTATACATCAGGAGGCAGGCTCAGACGGTGTCAGGCACAGTATGGATTTGACGGCCCAGACTACACAGCAGAGGAGCAGGGAGAGGTAAATATTGCAAATGCTGGGGCCCTGCCCAAGCAAGGGGGGACCACTCGTGGTCGTCGGTACTGGCACTGGGCCCTTCATAGTACGGCGGTGTGTCTGACGGCGGGTGTGCACCACCACCGTCAGAGACACTTGATTGCACTATGAGGGACCCTGTGCCAGTGCCCGCGCCCAAGAGTCGGCCTACCCACCTGTCCAGGGCAACGGCACTCGCACGGTGTCGTGCGCTAGGTGGTGACCACGGCCATGGGGGGGGGAGGCAGCACAGTTAGGGAGTTTTTGAAAGTGGCATATGTTGATGTTGGACATTCAGCTGATGCAAAAGGCGAAATAGGTCAAGTCCCAGGAAGAGGTGGACCAAAGCAAGCCATTTTTCTGTCACCCTTTGTGTCATCAGGGGAAGGTGGGACAAAATCCTTGGAAACCCATGCATGGTTCATTTTAATGAAGGTTAGATCATCCACATTTTGGGTTGACAGACGGGTCCTTTTTTCTGTCAGGATTGATCCAGCTGCACTGAAGACTCTTTCCGATAGCACACTTGCAGCTGGGCAAGCGAGCTCCTGTAAGGCATATTGTGCCAATTCAGGCCAGGTGTCCAGTTTAGCGGCCCAATAGTCAAAGGGGAATGACCTGTGTGGGAGAACATCGATATGGGAGGAAAAGTAGTTTGTAACCATAGTTGACAACTGCTGTCTCCTGTCACTTTCCATCGATGCAGTATTACCAGTTGTGTGAGCGGTACTTGAAAAATCAGTCCACAACATTGTCATGAAACCCCTGTCTCCAACGCCACTTCTGCTGTGTGCATCACGAACACCTCTGCCAAGCTGCCCCCAGCCCGTACGGCTCGTGTGAGAACCATCACCGCTGCTGTGTGCTGGGAATGCCTCAAGCAACCGATTTACCAGAGTTGCTTGTTTATTAGCCAATATTAGGTCAAGGTTCTCCTGTGGCATGATGTTTTGTAATTTGCCTTTATAGCGTGGATCCAGGATGCTGGCCAACCAGTAGTCGTCATCGTTCATCATTTTGGCAATGCGGGGGTCCCTTTTTAGGATCTGCAAGGCATAATCTGACATGTGGGCCAATGTTCCCGGTGTCAATGATACACTGCGAGTGCTGGTTGGAAGAGCACTTTCTGGCAAATCCACATCCCTCCAGTCACGCACAAACCCTGTACCAGACCTTGCCACGCCAACATTTTCACTTGCCCCACGAGATGCATCCTCCTCCCCTAAGTAATCATCCCCATCATTATCCTCCTCCTCCTCTTCTTCCTCCACCTCGTCCAGGAGAGTTCCCTGAGCAGACAATGGCTGAATGTCATCAAGGATTCCCTCCTCGTCAACATTGGCTGCAGATGCCTGCTCCTTAAGGTGCGTCAAAGTTTGCACTCACCTCACTTTTATCGCCCTATGTGCGCTCTCTTTCCTTAATAGTCAAACACTGTTTGACGAGTGTGACCTACCTGTCAATCAGTTTTCCAAGCGATGCTACAGATTGCTTGGAAAACGCTAGCATTCTGCAAGCTAATTACTTTTGCAAATTGCTAGTTTTTCCGTGGGAAATAGGCAGAAATTGAAATGCGATTTTCTCGCATATTTCCTGCGGAATGGAATTCCGGCATTCCCGCTGAAATTTCCGCGGCAACGTGTGGACATAGCCTTAGAATTAACAAAAAAAAAGTGTCCTCTCTGCTCCCATGCCACTAATGCAAAAGAAAATCATTACTCCTGTGGTGAACTATAACTCCCAACATGCCATATTAGCTCCTGTACATGCTGGGAGTTATAGCTCTCTTCAAAGACATAAGGATAATGGTCAACCATGTGACATAACTGGCACCTATGGGATCTTAAAGGTAATCTGATGGCTGATGCCAGCTGCTCAATCCACAGGCCGCATGGATCAGACATTGGCTGTATCATTCCAGCCAGGTATGGTTGACTCTGACACGCTGCGGCATTTCATGCAAAAACCTACTTTGAAAGCCGCCGTGGACTGAGGTCACACAGGTGACTAGTCAGACAGGTGGGTCCCTGGTGGCTTCTCCCCATCTGCTCCCACTGAGGGACAATTTTCTTTCTGCGTGCAACCAGTCATTGGCAGCAGGAGGGGAGAAGTCAGAAAAGTTTTTCTCTGTGACGCTGCAGTGTTAAAGAGACAAACATACTGGGCTTAGATCGTACAGCCGGTGCCGGACACGTGCTGCCTATGGGTCAGACTCACTATAAAGCAGGTGTGAGCAATTAATTTTTTAGAGGGGCCACATGAGACCATGACTGTTGTGGAAGGCAGAACCAATAGCTTGAAATTAATTCTCAATATTAATTTATTAATATTAATTGTATCACTTAATATTGAGCAGAATTAAATATGCTAAACCCCTATATATCTTTAACCCCCCACAGCCCCTTATATACATAACATGAGCCTCACACAAGCTACTACATATGCAACATGAGCCCCACACAGCAGCCCCACACAGCCTACCCATGTAATGCATAAGCCCCACACAGCCTCCCCATGTACAGCATGAACCCTACACAGCCTCGCCATGTACAGTATGAACCTCACACAGCTTCGCCATGTACAGCATGAACCTCACACATCCTCGCCATGTACAGCATGAGACCCCACACAGCCTCCCCAAATACTGCATGAGCCCCACACAGCCTCCCATGTAGCCCCCCCAGGGAGCCTCAGCAGACAGGTAGGGAGGGGGGTATGCACGCTCTTTGGTTACAATACCCAGCATCAGGAGAGATAAGGCTTCCAAAAACAGACTGAATTGAATTGAAGCTGTCGTAGCTGTTTTCGTTCTGACCAAAGTCGGGTATGCCAGATGACCAGTGAGTCTGAATTAGCAGTTTTTTACGCCCTTAATTTACAAGCAATTGGAGACAAAAGAGACTGCACACGGGTCGTGGGAAAATCACTTCATCTGACGAAATGAAACACAAGGCAATATTTTATACCATTTACAACAAATGTAGCTCTATGTGGCTCATGTAGCCCCCACCCCTCAGGGTCATACCTTGTTTACCATGTACCCAGAACATGTTGTTGCTGACTATTGAGGACATATATGATAACAAGTATAGTCTCCTTGAAACAGAGACTAATAGTCTGCAGTGTCATAAGAATAATTCTAGCAATAATAGGCAAAAGGCAATTGAAGTATTAAAGGGATATGAAAGCAAACCTTCTATATCAATTTCCCCCTTTTGTAAATGGTATAACTTTTGCCACAGGGTCAGCTGATGTCCACAAAGGAGCTATTGTCTCATGGGTCTAGTACCCATAAGGGGGCTTCCTACCTGCTTCACCCATCCACCCTCAGTGTGGACACTCACTTTCCCCATCAGCAACGCTATCTGGGGTCTATGATACACTACAGAAGGTTCAGCCTTAGATTATTTTTTCACACATACATTATTCAGCAGTAGAGTTGAGCGAAACGGGTCGAAAAATTTCAAAAGTCGCCGACTTTTGGCAAAGTCGGGTTTCATGAAACGAAACCCGACCCTAGGATGAGGTCGGCCACGAGGTCGGCGACTTACGCGTCAAAGTCGCGTTTCAAAAGTTTGTTTTGCGCTCTTTTTCAGCCAATCAGGATCCACGGACACTGTGGGCAACGTGGTGACATAGGCACGGGTCACCACCATCTTTCAGAAGGGCATGCAAGTGATTGGCTAGCTTTGGTGGGCGTCACAGGGGGTATAAAAGGGCATGCACGCCGACCGCCATCTTACTTCTGCCGATCTTAGCATAGGGAGAGGTTGCTGCTGATTCTGTAGGGAGAGCGTTAGGCAGGGAAGAAGAAAAAAAAACTGCTTCTGCTGCTAGCGATTGTGCCTGTACAATACACCAGTTACTGTGTGTGCAGTGCAAGGGGAGGCTATATTGTGGTGTTGGTTGTTGGGCTGCCTTCTAAGGCTTCCTGACAGCTGCATTGCTGTTTACCCACTGCTCTGCAAACTGCTTTTTTAAAAGCAATCCCAATTTTTTTTTTTTGTCCTTCTGAGGTACTGAGCTGCAAACTGCTTTTTTAAAAGCAATCCCAATTTTTTTTTTTTTGTCCTGCTGAGGTACTGAGCGTGCATTTTTTCACACCATACAGCGGTGTACGCTCCTCACACAGTACCGTGTAACGGCTGTTATCACAGCCACAGTGAAGCTAACTGTGTCACTCTGTGAGAATAAGTCGAGGACATGTTCCCTTCTTACAGACCTGCACTCTAGGGAGATTCCTATTCTGCCCAATTCAACATACACCTTGTAGTTTGTGATAAACTAGCCAATTTCTGCCTCTGACATAGCGCTGTGCAGAAATTCAAAATCTCCCTTATCCTCTAGTCACTTTTGTCACAGCTGTGCCATCGAGCCTGTGACATAGCGCTCAGATATTCAGTGGGCCTCACACAATCCAAGAGTGTCCAGTGTCCACAAGTGTCTGCAGAAATTCAAAATCTCCCTTATCCTCTAATCACTTTTGTCACAGCTGTGCCAGTGAGCCTGTGACATAGCGCTCAGATATTCAGTGGGCCTCACACAATCCAAGAGTGTCCAGTGTCCACAAGTGTCTGCAGAAATTCAAAATCTCCCTTATCCTCTAGTCACTTTTGTCACAGCTGTGCCATCGAGCCTGTGACATAGCGCTCAGATATTCAGTGGGCCTCACACAATCCAAAAGTGTCCAGTGTCCACTAGTGTGTGCAGAAATTCAAAATCTCACTTATCCTCTAGTCACTTTGGTCACAGCTGTGCCATCGAGCCTGTGACATAGCGCTCAGATATTCAGTGGGCCTCACACAATCCAAAAGTGTCCAGTGTCCACTAGTGTGTGCAGAAATTCAAAATCTCCCCTGTCCTATAGACACCTTGTACCTTGTTTTACATTACTATATAGTTTGTTGGATTTTGTCTACATTTCTGCAAAAAATGAGGAAGTCTGGTGGAAGAGGCTGTGGAATTGGGCGGGGTTTGGCAGCTGGTAATGATGGTGTTGGTGGTGGATCTGATGGTAGTGGCAAGAGCAAAATAGGACCGAATGCAGGAGGTGTTGAGCCTGCATCATCGTCTGTCTCCATAAGGCTTCGAAGGCTTAGTTTTCTAGGAGTTGGCAAACCGCTTTTAAAGCCAGAGCATCAGGAAAAAGTTTTGTCTTACATTGCTGACTCAGCCTCCAGCTCTATCGCCTCCTCTTCTTCAGTTGTAAAAAGTAAAAGCACTGAGTCGTCATTGGAGGCTCATGTTCATGAACCACACCTTTCCTTGTGTCCTTCACCCCAACCAAGATTGAAGGATGACGCAGGCCATACTACTGATTACTCCATGGAGCTGTTTTCACATACCATGCCTGGATTATCAAGTGAAATGGTGAATTACCCAGGCCAAGATGAATCTGACATGGAGTGCACTGATGCACAGCCGCTGATGGATGATTCTGCTGGTACATTCACTCAGAGCACTACATTGTCCTCGCAGTGTACAGAGCCAGATTCTGACCCTGATGAGTCTCAGGTGCCATCTAGGCCATCAGAAAGAACAACAACTCCATCACCATCATCAACCCTCTCTCAGTCCGCCCTGTCCACCGCTACTTCCACCATATGCAGCTCTCAAGTCCAGCTCACCCTCCCAGACATTATGAGTAGGTCAAGAAAGTACTCAGTCTCTCATCCGCGTACACACTGGGTTTGAACACCCACATTGCCAAACTAATCTCGTTTGAGATGATGCCCTTTCGGTTGGTGGAAAGCGCAGCTTTCCGCGAACTCATGGCCTATGCAGTACCACGCTATGACCTACCCAGTCGCCACTTCTTCTCTCGCAAAGCCATCCCAGCCCTCCACCATCATGTGAAAGACCGCATTGTCCATGCACTCAAGCAGTCAGTGAGCGGAAAGGTGCACCTCACAACTGATGCATGGTCCAGTCGGCATGGCCAGGGCCGTTACGTGTCCATCACTGCGCACTGGGTTAATGTGGTGGATGCAGGGTCCACAGGGGACAGCAGTGGTGGGACAGTGCTGCCTAGCCCACGGTATAGGAAACAGTTGGCTGTAGGCGTTCGACCCTCCTCCTCCTCCAGAAGCGCAAGCTCGTCCACAGAGCGCAGTCGTACGAGCACTCCATCTGCAGCTGCCACTGTTGCACACGAGGTGTCCCCCTATCGAGCAGCTAGTGGAAAGCGTCAGCAGGCTGTGTTGCAGATGATGTGTTTGGGCGACAGACACACCGCCGAGGTGCTGGCCGAGTACTTGAAGCGACAAACTGAGTCATGGCTGGGCAGTGTACATCTTGAGGCAGGCAAGGTAGTTAGTGATAACGGCCATAATTTTGTGGCAGCCATAGCCCTTTCAAAACTCAGCCATATACCTTGCTTGGCTCACACCTTGAACCTGGTGGTGCAGTGCTTCCTCAAAAATTATCCGGAGTTAACAGCCCTGCTCCAGAAGGTGCGAAGACTGTGTGCGCACATCCGCCGGTCGCCTGTACACTCCGTTCGTATGCAGAAGCTGCAGCGATTGCTCCACCTTCCCAACCACCGCCTCATTATCGACATTGCAACAAGGTGGAACTCCACCCTGCACATGGTGGAGCGGCTGTGCGAGCAGAGGCAGGCCATAATGCATTTGTGGGAGGATACACGGCCAGGCACTTTGAGAGCAGACATGGAGTTGACAGGTGTGCAGTGGTCGAAGCTGAAAGACCTCTGTAAAGTCCTTCAGTGTTTTGAGGAATGCACACGGCTGGTAAGCGCAGACGACGCCATCCTAAGCATGAGTATCCCACTTATGCGTCTGCTCATGCAAACTTTGACGCACCTTAAGGAGCAGGCTTCTGCAGCCAATGTTGAGGAGGAGGGAATCCTTGATGACATTCAGCCATTGTCTGCTCAGGGACCTCTCCTGGACGAGGTGGAGGAAGAAGGGGAGGAGGAGGAGGATGATGGGGATGATTACTTAGGAGAGGAGGATGCATCTCGTGGGGCAAGTGAAAATGTTGGCGTGGCAAGGTCTGGTACAGGGTTTGTGCGTGACTGGAGGGATGTGGATTTGCCAGAAAGTGCTCCTCCAACCAGCACTCGCAGTGCATCATTGACACCGGGAACATTGGCCCACATGTCAGATTATGCCTTGCAGATCCTAAAAAGGGACCCCCGCATTGCCAAAATGATGAACGATGACGACTACTGGTTGGCCAGCATCCTGGATCCACGCTATAAAGGCAAATTACAAAACATCATGCCACAGGACAACCTTGACCTAATATTGGCTAATAAACAAGCAACTCTAGAAAATCGGTTGCTTGAGGCATTCCCAGCACACAGCAGCGGTGATGGTTCTCACACGAGCCGTACGGGCCGGGGGCAGCTTGGCAGAGGTGTTCGTGGTGCACACAGCAGAAGTGGCATTGGAGACAGGGGTTTCATGACAATGTTGTGGACTGATTTTTCAAGTACCGCTCACACAACTGGTAATACTGCATCGATGGAAAGTGACAGGAGACAGCAGTTGTCAACTATGGTTACAAACTACTTTTCCTCCCATATCGATGTTCTACCACACAGGTCATTCCCCTTTGACTATTGGGCTGCTAAACTGGACACCTAGCCTGAACTGGCACAATATGCCTTACAGGAGCTCGCTTGCCCAGCTGCAAGTGTGCTATCGGAAAGAGTCTTCAGTGCAGCTGGATCAATCCTGACAGAAAAAAAGGACCCGTCTGTCAACCCAAAATGTGGATGATCTAACCTTCATTAAAATGAACCACGCATGGGTTTCCAAGGATTTTGTCCCACCATCCCCTGATGACACATAGGGTGACAGAAAAATGGCTTGCTTTGGTCCACCTCTTCCTGGGACTTGACCTATTTCACCTTTTGCATCAGCTGAATGTCCAACATGAACATATGCTACTTTCTAAAACTCCCTAACTGTGCTGCCTCCCCCCCCATGAACAAAAAAATTGTCATCTCTTTGCTGCGTGGCGATCCCCTGGATTGGGCATTTTCTTTGAAACCAGATGATCCTATTCTGACTAATGTGAACGCATTTTTTCAAGCCTTGGGGTTGTATGACGAACCTAATGCCATTGATCAGGCTGAAAAGACCCTGCTGGCATTGAACCAGGGTCGGGATTCTGCAGAATTGTACGGTCAAAAATTCCGAAAGTGGCGGTACTTACTACCTGGAATGATAATGCCTTGGCTGCTCTCTTTCGGAAGTGTTTGTCAGAAGCCGTAAAAGATACTATGGTGGGATTTCCTGTTCCCTCTGGTCTTGACGATTCTATGTCATTAGCCATTCAGGTTGATCGGCGTTTGCGCGAACGCAAAACTGCACGAGAGGTGTTGTCACCTGTTGAACAAATGTCTGAACCTATGCAATGTGATAGAGTTTTCTCCAGAGAGCAGCGTCAGGAGTTCAGAAGGCGCAATAAGTTGTGTTTTTTCTGTGGGGATGCCTCGCATATTATTTCTGTCTGTCCTAAACGAGAGAAACGCTCTGCACACACGTTTTCTGTTGGTGGTGTTCAACCTAAGTTTCTTTTGGCTATTACTCTGATCTGCTCCCTGTCCACATTTTCCGCCAAGGCTTTTGTGGATTCGGGAGCAGCCCTAAACCTAATGACCTTGGATTTTGCTAAACGTTGTGGATTTCCAATGACACCTCTGCAGACGCCTATCCCTTTGAGGGGGATTGATGCTACTCCTTTGGCTAAAAATAAACCTCAGTTTTGGACCCAGGTGGTAATGCGGGTCGCCCCAGACCATCAAGAAAATTGCAGATTTTTGGTGTTGCATAATCTGCATGATACCATGGTTCTGGGGTTTCCCTGGTTACAAATTCATAATCCAGTTTTGGATTGAAAATCTGTGTCTGTGGTGAGTTGGGGTTGTCAGTGTGCCTTTAGTGAGGCTCCGGTGTTTTCCACCTCTCCTCAGTCGCATGATGTTCCTGATTATTTGGCGGACTTTTATGATGTATTTAGTGAAAATGAGTCTGCATCTCTGCCTCCTCATAGGAGTTATGACTGTGCAATTGAACTGAGCCCGGGGTGTAAATTTCCCAAGGGTCGGCTCTTCAATTTATCTGTACCCGAGCACGAGGCTATGCGATCCTATATTAAGGAGGCGTTGGAGAAGGGTCATATTAGACCATCCTCGTCACCCTTAGGTGCCGGTTTTTTTTTTGTAGCCAAAAAGGATGGATCATTAAGACCTTGTATTGATTATCATGCCCTCAACAAAATTACTGTTAAATATCAGTATCCGTTACCCCTGATTTCGGATCTATTCTCTAGAGTTAAAGGTGCTTGCTGGTTTACCAAGCTTGACCTCAGGGGGGCGTATAATCTTATTCGCATTAAGCATGGGGATGAATGGAAGACGGCGTTTAATACTCCGGAGGGACATTTTGAGTACCTGGTGATGCCTTTTGGGCTCACTAATGCCCCTTCTGTCTTCCAGTGCTTCATGAACGATATTTTCCGAGATTTTGTCGATAAATTTTTGCAACTACTTTACTTTTGGAGAAAATTCAAAACATTCCTTATTCAATAGGGCCCAAAATATCAAAAACCAGTGGTTTGAATGAACACTCACATTTCTTGGTAGAATCGTGCAGGACTGAAATTTTTGATGTTTTTCTACTCCTCTCATGAGCCCAAACAAGACTCTAAAAGGATGAGTTTGCAACTACTTTACTTTTGGAGAAAATTCAAAACATTCATTATTCAATAGGGCCCAAAATATCAAAAACCAGCGGTTTGAATGAAGAATCACATTTCTTGGTAAAATCATGCAGGATTGAAATTTTTGATGGTTTTTTACTCCTCTCAACAGCCCAAACAAGTTTCTAAAAGGATGAGTTTGCAACTACTTTACTTTTGGAGAAAATTCAAAACATTCATTATTCAATAGGGCCCAAACTATCAAAAACCAGCGGTTTCAATGAACACACATTTCTTGGTAGAATCATGCAGGACTGAAATTTTTGATGTTTTTCTACTCCTCTCATGAGCCCAAACAAGTCTCTAAAAGGATGAGTTTGCAACTACTTTACTTTTGGAGAAAATTCAAAACATTCATTATTCAATAGAGCCCAATAGCAAAAACCAGCGTTTTGAATGAAGAATCACATTTCTTGGTAGAATCATGCAGGATTGAAATTTTTGATGGTTTTTTACTCCTCTCAACAGCCCAAACAAGTTTCTAAAAGGATGAGTTTGCAACTACTTTACTTTTGGAGAAAATTCAAAACATTCATTATTCAATAGGGCCCAAACTATCAAAAACCAGCGGTTTCAATGAACACACATTTCTTGGTAGAATCATGCAGGACTGAAATTTTTGATGTTTTTCTACTCCTCTCATGAGCCCAAACAAGTCTCTCAAAGCATGAGTTTGCAACTACTTTACATTAGGAGAAAATTCAAAACATTCATTATTCAATAGGGCCCAAAATATCAAAAACCAGCGGCTGTTCCGGCCTCGACCACTAGGAGGCGCCGGACTGTCCTATCACCGTCTGACCCGTGGCCTGCAGTCTCGGCCTTGGTCTCTGGGAGGCGTTGTGCTTCAACCCCGAGTGGTGGCGGCGATAGTCATGAGGCTCCTGCGCAGGCGTCCGCTGGACGCAGGCTTCGCTCCTCGGTCAGTCATGAAGGGGCTGGTGCATTACCATCCAGCCTGGTCCTGGGGGCGGTCCGGATGACATCATCAGGTCACGGGCCTGTAAGGGATGACCTGATCCCTTAAATACCTTGGGACTGCTCTTGCAGGCCGCCGGATATATTCTTGGTTCCCCTGCGTGTTACTGTGTGAATTGCTGTTTTACTGACGCTGACTTTTGCCTGGACTTCTGCCTAACGATTCTGTACCTCTGCGACTCTCCTGGTTTATGACACTGACTTCGGCCTGGATTCTGACTCTGCTTCTGCCTAACGACTTTGTACCTCTGCTGCCCTCCTGGTTTATGACTCTTACTTTGGCCTGGATTCTGACTCTGCTTTTGCCTAACGATTCTGTACCTCTGCTGACCTCCCGGTTTATGACTCTGGCTTCGACCTGGAATCTGACTCTGCTACTGTCTACTGTCTTTATACCATTTCTGCCTGACTGGTTTAGTCTCGGATATCATTGCCTCTGTGTCCTGTATTGGAACACCTTTCTGGCGACCGTCCTGCTCTGGTCATTGCTCCTATTCAGACAGCGCCTCCTGGGCTCTGCTATAAATCCAGATCCCTGTATAGGGGTAAAGGGTCTCAGTGTTTCTCGGGGTGCTGTCTGGCTGCAGTCCAGACCGCAGGCAGACGTCACATAAAGACTGATAACTCCCTGCATCTCCTTACCATTGTTAAGGACATACTGGGAGTTGTAGGTTCATCAGATACAAATGTATATGGGCCTGACTTAGAAGGATTCAGCTCATCAGTTATTAATCACATGATGTCATAGACCTAATGGAAAAGGGAAGAATTAGCTGGGTAGAAATGCAAAATGGGCGCCTTAGGCTTCATCTGCCTTGGGCACCCAAAATACTTTGTTTCGGCCCTGGTAACGGATAAAGCAAAATCCTACATGACCTATCAGTGTTCTACGATTTGGGTTGAGGACACTTATTGTATGTGGGCTGGTGAATTTTGTGTGCCAGGGCTGCTTTTTAGTCTCAACTCGGCCCTGAATCCCCTTGTGTATCTGAATGGGAGGAACGGGGTGAACTTGTGCTAATTGTGCAGTCACACTTTGTCATCTCTGCTCCGTCCTGTCTTCCAGCGCAGGGTTAAATTGCTCTGACTTCATAATCTGGCTTCATGGCTTGGTCATAGATGCTGGATCCTGATCCCCAACAAAATCTCACCAACCGAAGATTGTGAAAGAAACACACAAAACACTTTTATTGGATGTTAAATTGACTGAATTTTATTCCAAATCTCATCATTATTATTTCTTTGAGTGTCTGAAATTTAGAATCAGCCAATTACTATGAAAGAGACACTGAAAATGGCAGAACCCCCGACTCACGAAGAATCGTCCTTCAGCACTCAGGAGAGGAAAAACCCCCTGTGGTGGAAACCTCTAGGGAACCATGGCTGCAGGACTGCCCTTCCCTTGGGCTTAGAAGGTTAGTGCCAACATGTAACAGCAAATTGTACCTGAATTTGTACATTGTGTCATATTTGTTTTGGAGAAGCCTAATGCGTCCTCTCCAGGCCGTACACATAAAGTGAAGGCGGCGAGTGCCGGACGTGAGGGAGATCTGGCTGCAACATCTGTCACCCCATTGATCTGGCTGGCTAGGCGGTATGGCTGATCTGGCTGGCTAGGCGCTATGGCTGATCTGGCTGGCCTCCCCATGTACAGCATGAGCCCCACACAGCCTTCCCATGTACAGCATGAACCTCACACATCCTCGCCATGTACAGCATGAGACCCCACACAGCCTCCTATGTAGCCCCCCCAGGGAGCCTCAGCAGACAGGTAGGGAGGGGGGTATGCACGCTCTTTGGTTACAATACCCAGCATCAGGAGAGATAAGGCTTCCAAAAACAGACTGAATTGAAGTTGTCGTAGCTGTTTTCCTTCTGACCAAAGTCAGGTATGTCAGGAGACCAGTCCACCCCCGTAGCCCGGCCCCTACCACATTTGCATCCAAAGCTAAACACATTACTGCAGCTTATCACACCCAGGGCCGGACTGGCAATCGGGCATTTCTGGAAAATGCCAGAACGGCCGAACCCTGTAGTGGGACGCACGATCAGTAATCCTCTTCACGCTGTCAGCTGCTAAAAATCACGGCCGCCACATGAAATTTGTGGCTGCGGTCTGATGTCCAACTCTTGATCCGGGATGCAGTGACGTACCAGAGATAGGGCAAGGGGAGGAGGAGACTCAATGTGCTCAGTGCTGTGCTGCTTGGAGTTCCGGTCCTGCTTCTTACTGCAGTGATCAGTACATCAGACGTCCACTTCCTCAAGTCTAGCGCAGCTTGCATGACCAGAAGGGGTTAACAAGCATCTGATAAGCTGAGTGCACTGCACAGAGAAGCCCAGACAGCAGCACAGGAGTTGCACCTAGGAAGAAAGAAGCTGTTAAGAGGCAGGCATTTGTGTACGTGCACATGCTGTGGAATGCTCTGTGGATTAGGCTGCGAGGATATTGTAAAATTCGTAGATAAATCTGCAGGTCAAAAGACCTGCAGTTTTACCTGTGGATTAGCCTGTGGTTTTGCCCTGCGGTCTATCATCTCTACAGTGGAATTCACTGTAGAGATAATGAATAATGAATGTTTTGAATTTTCTCCAAAAGTAAAGTAGTTGCAAACTCATGCTTTTAGAGACTTGTTTGGGCTCATGAGAGGAGTAGAAAAACATCAAAAATTTCAGTCTTGCACGATTCTACCAAGAAATGTGAGTGTTCATTCAAGCCACTGGTTTTTGATATTTTGGGCCCTATTGAATAAGGAATGTTTTGAATTTTCTCCAAAAGTAAAGTAGTTGCAAAAATTTATCGACAAAATCTCGGAAAATATCGTTCATGAAGCACTGGAAGACAGAAGGGGCATTAGTGAGCCCAAAAGGCATCACCAGGTACTCAAAATGTCCCTCCGGAGTATTAAACGCCGTCTTCCATTCATCCCCATGCTTAATGCGAATAAGATTATACGCCCCCCTGAGGTCAAGCTTGGTAAACCAGCAAGCACCTTTAACTCTAGAGAATAGATCCGAAATCAGGGGTAACGGATACTGATATTTAACAGTAATTTTGTTGAGGGCATGATAATCAATACAAGGTCTTAATGATCCATCCTTTTTGGCTACAAAAAAAAAACCGGCACCTAAGGGTGACGAGGATGGTCTAATATGACCCTTCTCCAACGCCTCCTTAATATAGGATCGCATAGCCTCGTGCTCGGGTACAGATAAATTGAAGAGCCGACCCTTGGGAAATTTACACCCCGGGCTCAGTTCAATTGCACAGTCATAACTCCTATGAGGAGGCAGAGATGCAGACTCATTTTCACTAAATACATCATAAAAGTCCGCCAAATAATCAGGAACATCATGCGACTGAGGAGAGGTGGAAAACACCGGAGCCTCACTAAAGGCACACTGACAACCCCAACTCACCACAGACACAGATTTTCAATCCAAAACTGGATTATGAATTTGTAACCAGGGAAACCCCAGAACCATGGTATCATGCAGATTATGCAACACCAAAAATCTGCAATTTTCTTGATGGTCTGGGGCGACCCGCATTACCACCTGGGTCCAAAACTGAGGTTTATTTTTAACCAAAGGAGTAGCATCAATCCCCCTCAAAGGGATAGGCGTCTGCAGAGGTGTCATTGGAAATCCACAACGTTTAGCAAAATCCAAGGTCATTAGGTTTAGGGCTGCTCCCGAATCCACAAAAGCCTTGGCGGAAAATGTGGACAGGGAGCAGATCAGAGTAATAGCCAAAAGAAACTTAGGTTGAACACCACCAACAGAAAACGTGTGTGCAGAGCGTTTCTCTCGTTTAGGACAGACAGAAATATGCGAGGCATCCCCACAGAAAAAACACAACTTATTACGCCTTCTGAACTCCTGACGCTGCTCTCTGGAGAAAACTCTATCACATTGCATAGGTTCAGACATTTGTTCAACAGGTGACAACACCTCTCGTGCAGTTTTGCGTTCGCGCAAACGCCGATCAACCTGAATGGCTAATGACATAGAATCGTCAAGACCAGAGGGAACAGGAAATCCCACCATAGTATCTTTTACGGCTTCTGACAAACACTTCCGAAAGAGAGCAGCCAAGGCATTATCATTCCAGGTAGTAAGTACCGCCACTTTCGGAATTTTTGACCGTACAATTCTGCAGAATCCCGACCCTGGTTCAATGCCAGCAGGGTCTTTTCAGCCTGATCAATGGCATTAGGTTCGTCATACAACCCCAAGGCTTGAAAAAATGCGTTCACATTAGTCAGAATAGGATCATCTGGTTTCAAAGAAAATGCCCAATCCAGGGGATCGCCACGCAGCAAAGAGATGACATTTTTTTTGTTCATGGGGGGGGAGGCAGCACAGTTAGGGAGTTTTAGAAAGTAGCATATGTTCATGTTGGACATTCAGCTGATGCAAAAGGTGAAATAGGTCAAGTCCCAGGAAGAGGTGGACCAAAGCAAGCCATTTTTCTGTCACCCTATGTGTCATCAGGGGATGGTGGGACAAAATCCTTGGAAACCCATGCGTGGTTCATTTTAATGAAGGTTAGATCATCCACATTTTGGGTTGACAGACGGGTCCTTTTTTCTGTCAGGATTGATCCAGCTGCACTGAAGACTCTTTCCGATAGCACACTTGCAGCTGGGCAAGCGAGCTCCTGTAAGGCATATTGTGCCAGTTCAGGCTAGGTGTCCAGTTTAGCAGCCCAATAGTCAAAGGGGAATGACCTGTGTGGTAGAACATCGATATGGGAGGAAAAGTAGTTTGTAACCATAGTTGACAACTGCTGTCTCCTGTCACTTTCCATCGATGCAGTATTACCAGTTGTGTGAGCGGTACTTGAAAAATCAGTCCACAACATTGTCATGAAACCCCTGTCTCCAATGCCACTTCTGCTGTGTGCACCACGAACACCTCTGCCAAGCTGCCCCCGGCCCGTACGGCTCGTGTGAGAACCATCACCGCTGCTGTGTGCTGGGAATGCCTCAAGCAACCGATTTTCTAGAGTTGCTTGTTTATTAGCCAATATTAGGTCAAGGTTGTCCTGTGGCATGATGTTTTGTAATTTGCCTTTATAGCGTGGATCCAGGATGCTGGCCAACCAGTAGTCGTCATCGTTCATCATTTTGGCAATGCGGGGGTCCCTTTTTAGGATCTGCAAGGCATAATCTGACATGTGGGCCAATGTTCCCGGTGTCAATGATGCACTGCGAGTGCTGGTTGGAGGAGCACTTTCTGGCAAATCCACATCCCTCCAGTCACGCACAAACCCTGTACCAGACCTTGCCACGCCAACATTTTCACTTGCCCCACGAGATGCATCCTCCTCTCCTAAGTAATCATCCCCATCATCCTCCTCCTCCTCCCCTTCTTCCTCCACCTCGTCCAGGAGAGGTCCCTGAGCAGACAATGGCTGAATGTCATCAAGGATTCCCTCCTCCTCAACATTGGCTGCAGAAGCCTGCTCCTTAAGGTGCGTCAAAGTTTGCATGAGCAGACGCATAAGTGGGATACTCATGCTTAGGATGGCGTCGTCTGCGCTTACCAGCCGTGTGCATTCCTCAAAACACTGAAGGACTTTACAGAGGTCTTTCAGCTTCGACCACTGCACACCTGTCAACTCCATGTCTGCTCTCAAAGTGCCTGGCCGTGTATCCTCCCACAAATGCATTATGGCCTGCCTCTGCTCGCACAGCCGCTCCACCATGTGCAGGGTGGAGTTCCACCTTGTTGCAATGTCGATAATGAGGCGGTGGTTGGGAAGGTGGAGCAATCGCTGCAGCTTCTGCATACGAACGGAGTGTACAGGCGACCGGCGGATGTGCGCACACAGTCTTCGCACCTTCTGGAGCAGGGCTGTTAACTCCGGATAATTTTTGAGGAAGCACTGCACCACCAGGTTCAAGGTGTGAGCCAAGCAAGGTATATGGCCGAGTTTTGAAAGGGCTATGGCTGCCACAAAATTATGGCCGTTATCACTAACTACCTTGCCTGCCTCAAGATGTACACTGCCCAGCCATGACTCAGTTTGTCGCTTCAAGTACTCGGCCAGCACCTCGGCGGTGTGTCTGTCGCCCAAACACATCATCTGCAACACAGCCTGCTGACGCTTTCCACTAGCTGCTCGATAGGGGGACACCTCGTGTGCAACAGTGGCAGCTGCAGATGGAGTGCTCGTACGACTGCGCTCTGTGGACGAGCTTGCGCTTCTGGAGGAGGAGGAGGGTCGAACGCCTACAGCCAACTGTTTCCTATACCGTGGGCTAGGCAGCACTGTCCCACCACTGCTGTCCCCTGTGGACCCTGCATCCACCACATTAACCCAGTGCGCAGTGATGGACACGTAACGGCCCTGGCCATGCCGACTGGACCATGCATCAGTTGTGAGGTGCACCTTTCCGCTCACTGACTGCTTGAGTGCATGGACAATGCGGTCTTTCACATGATGGTGGAGGGCTGGGATGGCTTTGCGAGAGAAGAAGTGGCGACTGGGTAGGTCATAGCGTGGTACTGCATAGGCCACGAGTTCGCGGAAAGCTGCGCTTTCCACCAACCGAAAGGGCATCATCTCAAACGAGATTAGTTTGGCAATGTGGGTGTTCAAACCCAGTGTGTACGCGGATGAGAGACTGAGTACTTTCTTGACCTACTCATAATGTCTGGGAGGGTGAGCTGGACTTGAGAGCTGCATATGGTGGAAGTAGCGGTGGACAGGGCGGACTGAGAGAGGGTTGATGATGGTGATGGAGTTGTTGTTCTTTCTGATGGCCTAGATGGCACCTGAGACTCATCAGGGTCAGAATCTGGCTCTGTACACTGCGAGGACAATGTAGTGCTCTGAGTGAATGTACCAGCAGAATCATCCATCAGCGGCTGTGCATCAGTGCACTCCATGTCAGATTCATCTTGGCCTGGGTAATTCACCATTTCACTTGATAATCCAGGCATGGTATGTGAAAACAGCTCCATGGAGTAATCAGTAGTATGGCCTGCGTCATCCTTCAATCTTGGTTGGGGTGAAGGACACAAGGAAAGGTGTGGTTCATGAACATGAGCCTCCAATGACGACTCAGTGCTTTTACTTTTTACAACTGAAGAAGAGGAGGCGATAGAGCTGGAGGCTGAGTCAGCAATGTAAGACAAAACTTTTTCCTGATGCTCTGGCTTTAAAAGCGGTTTGCCAACTCCTAGAAAACTAAGCCTTCGAAGCCTTATGGAGACAGACGATGATGCAGGCTCAACACCTCCTGCATTCGGTCCTATTTTGCTCTTGCCACTACCATCAGATCCACCACCAACACCATCATTACCAGCTGCCAAACCCCGCCCAATTCCACAGCCTCTTCCACCAGACTTCCTCATTTTTTGCAGAAATGTAGACAAAATCCAACAAACTATATAGTAATGTAAAACAAGGTACAAGGTGTCTATAGGACAGGGGAGATTTTGAATTTCTGCACACACTAGTGGACACTGGACACTTTTGGATTGTGTGAGGCCCACTGAATATCTGAGCGCTATGTCACAGGCTCGATGGCACAGCTGTGACAAAAGTGACTAGAGGATAAGTGAGATTTTGAATTTCTGCACACACTAGTGGACACTGGACACTTTTGGATTGTGTGAGGCCCACTGAATATCTGAGCGCTATGTCACAGGCTCGATGGCACAGCTGTGACAAAAGTGACTGGAGGATAAGTGAGATTTTGAATTTCTGCACACACTAGTGGACACTGGACACTTTTGGATTGTGTGAGGCCCACTGAATATCTGAGCGCTATGTCACAGGCTCACTGGCACAGCTGTGACAAAAGTGATTAGAGGATAAGGGAGATTTTGAATTTCTGCAGACACTTGTGGACACTGGACACTCTTGGATTGTGTGAGGCCCACTGAATATCTGAGCGCTATGTCACAGGCTCGATGGCACAGCTGTGACAAAAGTGACTAGAGGATAAGGGAGATTTTGAATTTCTGCACAGCGCTATGTCAGAGGCAGAAATTGGCTAGTTTATCACAAACTACAAGGTGTATGTTGAATTGGGCAGAATAGGAATCTCCCTAGAGTGCAGGTCTGTAAGAAGGGAACATGTCCTCGACTTATTCTCACAGAGTGACACAGTTAGCTTCACTGTGGCTGTGATAACAGCCGTTACACGGTACTGTGTGAGGAGCGTACACCGCTGTATGGTGTGAAAAAATGCACGCTCAGTACCTCAGCAGGACAAAAAAAAAAAAAATTGGGATTGCTTTTAAAAAAGCAGTTTGCAGCTCAGTACCTCAGAAGGACAAAAAAAAAAAAAATTGGGATTGCTTTTAAAAAAGCAGTTTGCAGAGCAGTGGGTAAACAGCAATGCAGCTGTCAGGAAGCCTTAGAAGGCAGCCCAACAACCAACACCACTGATACACCACAATATAGCCTCCCCTTGCACTGCACACACAGTAACTGGTGTGTTGTACAGGCACAATCGCTAGCAGCAGAAGCAGTTTTTTTTTCTTCTTCCCTGCCTAACGCTCTCCCTACAGAATCAGCAGCAACCTCTCCCTATGCTAAGATCGGCAGAAGTAAGATGGCGGTCGGCGTGCATGCCCTTTTATACCCCCTGTGACGCCCACCAAAGCTAGCCAATCACTTGCATGCCCTTCTGAAAGATGGTGGTGACCCGTGCCTATGTCACCACGTTGCCCACAGTGTCCGTGGATCCTGATTGGCTGAAAAAGAGCGCAAAACAAACTTTTGAAACGCGACTTTGACGCGTAAGTCGCCGACCTCGTGGCCGACCTCATCCTAGGGTCGGGTTTCGTTTCATGAAACCCGACTTTGCCAAAAGTCGGCGACTTTTGAAATTTTTCGACCCGTTTCGCTCAACTCTACTGCTGAATAATGTATGTGTGAAAAAATAATCTAAGGCTGAACCTTCTGTAGTGTATCATAGACCCCAGATAGCGTTGCTGATGGGGAAAGTGAGTGTCCACACTGAGGGTGGATGGGTGAAGCAGGTAGGAAGCCCCCTTATGGGTACTAGACCCATGAGACAATAGCTCCTTTGTGGACATCAGCTGACCCTGTGGCAAAAGTTATACCATTTACAAAAGGGGGAAATTGATATAGAAGGTTTGCTTTCATATCCCTTTAATACTTCAATTGCCTTTTGCCTATTATTGCTAGAATTATTCTTATGACACTGCAGACTATTAGTCTCTGTTTCAAGGAGACTATACTTGTTATCATATATGTCCTCAATAGTCAGCAACAACATGTTCTGGGTACATGGTAAACAAGGTATGACCCTGAGGGGTGGGGGCTACATGAGCCACATAGAGCTACATTTGTTGTAAATGGTATAAAATATTGCCTTGTGTTTCATTTCGTCAGATGAAGTGATTTTCCCACGACCCGTGTGCAGTCTCTTTTGTCTCCAATTGCTTGTAAATTAAGGGCGTAAAAAACTGCTAATTCAGACTCACTGGTCATCTGGCATACCCGACTTTGGTCAGAACGAAAACAGCTACGACAGCTTCAATTCAATTCAGTCTGTTTTTGGAAGCCTTATCTCTCCTGATGCTGGGTATTGTAACCAAAGAGCGTGCATACCCCCCTCCCTACCTGTCTGCTGAGGCTCCCTGGGGGGGCTACATGGGAGGCTGTGTGGGGCTCATGCAGTATATGGGGAGGCTGTGTGGGGTCTCATGCTGTACATGGCGAGGATGTGTGAGGTTCATGCTGTACATGGCGAAGCTGTGTGAGGTTCATGCTGTACATGGCGAGACTGTGTAGGGTTCATGCTGTACATGGGGAGGCTGTGTGGGGCTTATGCATTACATGGGTAGGCTGTGTGGGGCTGCTGTGTGGGGCTCATGTTGCATATGTAGTAGCTTGTGTGAGGCTCATGTTATGTATATAAGGGGCTGTGGGGGGTTAAAGATATATAGGGGTTTAGCATATTTAATTCTGCTCAATATTAAGTGATACAATTAATATTAATAAATTAATATTGAGAATTAATTTCAAGCTATTGGTTCTGCCTTCCACAACAGTCATGGTCTCATGTGGCCCCTCTAAAAAATTAATTGCTCACACCTGCTTTATAGTGAGTCTGACCCATAGGCAGCACGTGTCCGGCACCGGCTGTACGATCTAAGCCCAGTATGTTTGTCTCTTTAACACTGCAGCGTCACAGAGAAAAACTTTTCTGACTTCTCCCCTCCTGCTGCCAATGACTGGTTGCACGCAGAAAGAAAATTGTCCCTCAGTGGGAGCAGATGGGGAGAAGCCACCAGGGACCCACCTGTCTGACTAGTCACCTGTGTGACCTCAGTCCACGGCGGCTTTCAAAGTAGGTTTTTGCATGAAATGCCGCAGCGTGTCAGAGTCAACCATACCTGGCTGGAATGATACAGCCAATGTCTGATCCATGCGGCCTGTGGATTGAGCAGCTGGCATCAGCCATCAGATTACCTTTAAGATCCCATAGGTGCCAGTTATGTCACATGGTTGACCATTATCCTTATGTCTTTGAAGAGAGCTATAACTCCCAGCATGTACAGGAGCTAATATGGCATGTTGGGAGTTATAGTTCACCACAGGAGTAATGATTTTCTTTTGCATTAGTGGCATGGGAGCAGAGAGGACACTTTTTTTTGTTAATTCTAAGGCTATGTCCACACGTTGCCGCGGAAATTTCAGCGGGAATGCCGGAATTCCATTCCGCAGGAAATATGCGAGAAAATCGCATTTCAATTTCTGCCTATTTCCCACGGAAAAACTAGCAATTTGCAAAAGTAATTAGCTTGCAGAATGCTAGCGTTTTCCAAGCAATCTGTAGCATCGCTTGGAAAACTGATTGACAGGTAGGTCACACTCGTCAAACAGTGTTTGACTATTAAGGAAAGAGAGCGCACATAGGGCGATAAAAGTGATTTTTTTGGGGGTGGCAAATACACGGTTAGTGCACTCACCTTTAAAGGTTGTGAACTGTCACAACCCCTTGCAGAATGTGAAAGGAACCAGTGGTTGCTGTAGACACCAATGTCGCAAAGGAGGAAAAAAAGACCGGGTTTTTCAATATATCCACGCTGACCACACAAGGACAGAAATATTCTTCATAGCTTTATTGTGCCGATGCGTTTCATGGCATATCTGCCACTTCCTCAGGGCCAAAGAATTACAGAATCTGATTACAGCAGTGGTTTTATACAAAACCTTCATTACATCACAATTACATGCAAAAAGACATCACTTCCTGTGGAATTACCCCCTCCAATGTCAAAATGTCATACACCAGTCACAATAACTTTATATCAAGATCTAACCTCTGATAAAACACATTAAACATCTAAAAAATCAATCTTTAATTTGAAAAAGTGTATGAAACCTATATTCACTACATATTAAAATTTGATAAAAATAGAATTGACTAGAATCAAACCCACAGATTTTCGGCAAGCCAGAACACTTAAGGCCTCCCATTACCATCATACTATCTCTCCACTTGTTAGGATTGTTGTGGTTTTATATAAGCCCTTCATGACATAAGACCTACATGACATCACTAACAGACAAAACATCACTTCCTGTGAAAACTCCCCCTCCAATGTTAAAATGTCAAACCTATATAAATATAACCTCTGATAAAACACATTGAACATCTAAAAAATCAATCTTTCATTTAAAAATGTATGAAACCTATAATAAATATATATTACATTTTTATAAAGATATAATGACTGGACTCGAACCCACAAGGTTTAGGCAAGCCAGAACCCTGTAGGCTTCCCATTACCATTATGCTACCTCTCCACTTGCAAGGAATGGTTATGTAATTTGGAATTAACCGATTGTTTGGTAAAATTCCCACTAGGTGTCCGACATCCAATAACGGACCCCCATGTGAGAACGCTGACACGCCAGGTCAGGGAAGGAAATCCGTTGGGCCGCTAGGGACAAAGAAACATGAGAGAAAGCTTATCAAAAAATATCTACCAACTCATTGAGGCCTTTAGGATGAATGGTATCTAGTTTACATATCCAATACAGTTCTCTCTTATTTAGACACTGTATTCTGTTTGGGGTATCTGCTGGTATATGATCTATGGGTGTAACTCACAGAGAGGCTTTATTCCCGTGTTTTTCAAAACAATGTCGAGACAAGCCATGTTTCAGATATCCTTTAGAGATATTGTGTCTATGTTGTGAGCTCATCCTTAGATGTAGAGGCTGTGTAGTGCGTCCCACATATTGTTTCCCACAGCAACAATCAATTAGATAAATCACAAAACTGGATTGACATGTTAGCTTAAAATTAATGTTATATACTCTATCATTATCACTATTTGAATAAAAGGTATTTACATTATCACTAATGCATAAACACAAGCATTTTTTGTTTTTACATTTAAAGGAAACTCTTATGTGCTTCTGTAAGGTACTTTTTCCTGCATTCGGGGCTTTTTTGTCTCCCACATTCCTAATTCTACTGGGGGCTAAAATGTTTTATAGGGATGGCGCCCTCCTAAGGGTAACCACTGGTCTAGTTGGTAATACTTTCTGAAAGACTGGGTAATTTAGTAGGACCTTTCAGTGCTTCTGTATTATATTCCTGAGAAAGTGCCATTTTGGGAAGAAAAGGTTGTGATGAAATTAGTGGTATAGTATTCATCTGTAGATTTTTTATTGTCTGTCCCATGTATTAAACTACTTTGTGAAATTCCCTTTGCCTCTGAGTATGCTTTTTTTACTAGTTTTTTAGGGCATTCACGCTCTAAAAATCTCTCTCTTAGACATTTACTTTGACATTTCTGTCCTTGTGTGGTCAGTGTGGATACATTGGAAAACCTGGTCTTTTTCTTCCTCCTTTGTGATAGTGTTTGACTAGTGTGACCAACTTTTTACTATTGAGGCTGCCTATGAAGCATCAGTAGTAAAAAGATCTAATGTTAAAAATAATTAAAAAAAATAAAAAATCGTGTCATTCTCACCTTCTGACGTCCCACGCAGCGTTCCCGATCATCGCGATGCTCCTGGCAGGTGCCGTTCCCATTTGATGACATCGCAGTCTCGCGTCACTGCTATGGTATCGCGAGAATGCGACGTCATCAAAGGTCATTGTCACAATGCATCACTTGGAACGGGACCTGCCCGGAGCATTGCTGAGGCCTGGTGACGCTGCGAGGGACATCGGAAGGTGAGATTATCACCATTTTTTTATTTTAATTCTATTTTTTACAGGTATATGGTACCCAGAGCCTGGAGGAGAATCTCCTCTCTTCCAAACAGTGGGTACAATCCGCAAATGTTCTGCTTACTTTTCGCATGGTGAGCATAGCCTCATGCGGAAAGAAGGCAGAACAATGCATTCCTATGTGTGCGGAATTCCCGCGATTCCGCACAAAGAATGAGCATGCTGCGTATCTTTCTGCAATGCAATTCCGCCATGGAAAAATCCGCAGCATTAGGAAAGCATGAGCGGAATGCTATATGATTGCATGGGATGCTATTTTTTGCGGCAAAATCGCACGTTGAAAATCGCAGCGAAAACGCAAAAAAATGCTACGTGTGAACACAGCCTTAGGGTGTGTGCACACGCTGTGGATTATGCTGCGAATCCGCAGCAGTTTTGGCCCTGCGGACCCGCAGCAGTTTCTGCTGCGGTGTACACTACCATAATATCCTATAGATATCAAAAACCGCAGTGCAGATTTTTCCACGCGGATTTGCTGCGTTTTCTAAACCGCAGAAAAAAATTGACATGTCAAATCTTTCTGCGGATTCGGCTGCAGTTTACCATCTCCTCCACTGTAGAGATGATAGACCGCAGGGCAAAACCGCAGGCTAATCCACAGGTAAAACTGCAGGTCTTTTGACCTGCAGATTTATCTACGAATTTTACAATATCCTCGCAGCCTAATCCACAGAGCATTCCACAGCATGTGCACGTACACAAATGCCTGCCTCTTAACAGCTTCTTTCTTCCTAGGTGCAACTCCTGTGCTGCTGTCTGGGCTTCTCTGTGCAGTGCACTCAGCTTATCAGATGCTTGTTAACCCCTTCTGGTCATGCAAGCTGCGCTAGACTTGAGGAAGTGGACGTCTGATGTACTGATCACTGCAGTAAGAAGCAGGACCGGAACTCCAAGCAGCACAGCACTGAGCACATTGAGTCTCCTCCTCCCCTTGCCCTATCTCTGGTACGTCACTGCATCCCGGATCAAGAGTTGGACATCAGACCGCAGCCACAAATTTCATGTGGCGGCCGTGATTTTTAGCAGCTGACAGCGTGAAGAGGATTACTGATCGTGCGTCCCACTACAGGGTTCGGCCGTTCTGGCATTTTCCAGAAATGCCCGATTGCCAGTCCGGCCCTGGGTGTGATAAGCTGCAGTAATGTGTTTTAGCTTTGGATGCAAATGTGGTAGGGGCCGGGCTACGGGGGTGGACTGGTCTCCTGACATACCTGACTTTGGTCAGAAGGAAAACAGCTACGACAACTTCAATTCAGTCTGTTTTTGGAAGCCTTATCTCTCCTGATGCTGGGTATTGTAACCAAAGAGCGTGCATACCCCCCTCCCTACCTGTCTGCTGAGGCTCCCTGGGGGGGCTACATGGGAGGCTGTGTGGGGTCTCATGCTGTACATGGCGAGGATGTGTGAGGTTCATGCTGTACATGGGAAGGCTGTGTGGGGCTCATGCTGTACATGGGGAGGCCAGCCAGATCAGCCATAGCGCCTAGCCAGCCAGATCAGCCATACCGCCTAGCCAGCCAGATCAATGGGGTGACAGATGTTGCAGCCAGATCTCCCTCACGTCCGGCACTCGCCGCCTTCACTTTATGTGTACGGCCTGGAGAGGACGCATTAGGCTTCTCCAAAACAAATATGACACAATGTACAAATTCAGGTACAATTTGCTGTTACATGTTGGCACTAACCTTCTAAGCCCAAGGGAAGGGCAGTCCTGCAGCCATGGTTCCCTAGAGGTTTCCACCACAGGGGGTTTTTCCTCTCCTGAGTGCTGAAGGACGATTCTTCGTGAGTCGGGGGTTCTGCCATTTTCAGTGTCTCTTTCATAGTAATTGGCTGATTCTAAATTTCAGACACTCAAAGAAATAATAATGATGAGATTTGGAATAAAATTCGGTCAATTTAACATCCAATAAAAGTGTTGTGTGTTTCTTTCACAATCTTCGGTTGGTGAGATTTTGTTGGGGATCAGGATCCAGCATCTATGACCAAGCCATGAAGCCAGATTATGAAGTCAGAGCAATTTAACCCTGCGCTGGAAGACAGGACGGAGCAGAGATGACAAAGTGTGACTGCACAATTAGCACAAGTTCACCCCGTTCCTCCCATTCAGATACACGAGGGGATTCAGGGCCGAGTTGGGACTAAAAAGCAGCCCTGGCACACAAAATTCACCAGCCCACATACAATAAGTGTCCTCAACCCAAATCGTAGAACACTGATAGGTCATGTAGGATTTTGCTTTATCCGTTACCAGGGCCGAAACAAAGTATTTTGGGTGCCCAAGGCAGATGAAGCCTAAGGTGCCCATTTTGCATTTCTACCCAGCTAATTCTTCCCTTTTCCATTAGGTCTATGACATCATGTGATTAATAACTGATGAGCTGAATCCTTCTAAGTCAGGCCCATATACATTTGTATCTGATGAACCTACAACTCCCAGTATGTCCTTAACAATGGTAAGGAGATGCAGGGAGTTATCAGTCTTTATGTGACGTCTGCCTGCGGTCTGGACTGCAGCCAGACAGCACCCCGAGAAACACTGAGACCCTTTACCCCTATACAGGGATCTGGATTTATAGCAGAGCCCAGGAGGCGCTGTCTGAATAGGAGCAATGACCAGAGCAGGACAGTCGCCAGAAAGGTGTTCCAATACAGGACACAGAGGCAATGATATCCGAGACTAAACCAGTCAGGCAGAAATGGTATAAAGACAGTAGACAGTAGCAGAGTCAGATTCCAGGTCGAAGCCAGAGTCATAAACCGGGAGGTCAGCAGAGGTACAGAATCGTTAGGCAAAAGCAGAGTCAGAATCCAGGCCAAAGTAAGAGTCATAAACCAGGAGGGCAGCAGAGGTACAATGTCGTTAGGCAGAAGCAGAGTCAGAATCCAGGCCGAAGTCAGTGTCATAAACCAGGAGAGTCGCAGAGGTACAGAATCGTTAGGCAGAAGCAAAGTCAGAAGTCCAGGCAAAAGTCAGCGTCAGTAAAACAGCAATTCACACAGTAACACGCAGGGGAACCAAGAATATATCCGGCGGCCTGCAAGAGCAGTCCCAAGGTATTTAAGGGATCAGGTCATCCCTTACAGGCCCGTGGCCTGATGATGTCATCCGGACCGCCCCCAGGACCAGGCTGGATGGTAATGCACCAGCCCCTTCATGACTGACCGAGGAGCGAAGCCTGCGTCCAGCGGACGCCTGCGCAGGAGCCTCATGACTATCGCCGCCACCACTCGGGGTTGAAGCACAACGCCTCCCAGAGACCAAGGCCGAGACTGCAGGCCACGGGTCAGACGGTGATAGGACAGTCCGGCGCCTCCTAGTGGTCGAGGCCGGAACAGCAGGCTCTGAGTCTGACGGTGATGTGATAGTCCGGCGCCTCCTACTGGCCGAGGCCGGGACAGCAGGCCCCGAGTCTGGCGGTGATGTGATAGTCCGGCGCCTCCTACTGGCCGAGGCCGGAACAGCAGGCCCTGAGTCTGGCGGTGCCGTGACAGTACCCCCCCCCCTCTAAGAGGGGCCTCCGGACCCTCAAAACCCGGTTTGTCAGGGTGGAGGAGGTGAAACCTGCTAATCAACCGCTTTGCACGAATGTCACTAGCGGGGACCCAGGACCTCTCCTCTGGGCCGTAGCCCTTCCAATGCACCAAGTATTGTACCGAGTTTCTCACTAGACGGGAATCAAATATGCCTTGGACCTCGTACTCTAAGGCGCCTTTGACCAAAACTGGAGGAGGAGGGGACCGGACGGGACGAATTGGGGAGCGATATACCTTGAGGAGGGACTTATGAAAAACGTTAGGAATTTTAAAAGACTGCGGGAGTTTTAACCGAAACGCTACTGGGTTAATTACCTCTAATATTTCATATGGTCCGATGAACCTGGGACCCAGTTTGGCTGACGGTACCTTAAGTTTGATGTTTCTTGTAGAGAGCCAAACCTTGTCACCAACTCCCAGGTGCGGCCCCTGGGATCGTCGTCTATTGGCTGCCGAAGTCTGTCTAATTTGAGCCCCTTTTAAATTAGAGTTTACTTCGGACCAAATAGTCTTTAGACGATGTATACTTTGCTCAACCCCTGGGATTTCCGACATCTTTGCCGAAAATGATCCAAAGCGCGGATGTAGACCGAGGTTACAGAAGAAGGGGGTGGTTTTGATGGAGTCTTGGTATCTATTATTGAGAGCGAACTCTGCCAATGGCAAATGTTCCACCCAATCTGACTGATGTGCTGAGACATAGCAGCGGAGGTATTGCTCCAGCGTTTGGTTGGCACGCTCAGTTTGACCATTCGTCTCGGGATGGTATGCCGAGGAAAAAGACAACTCAACACCAATACGTCTACAGAACGCCCTCCAGAACTTCGAGACGAACTGGGTACCCCTGTCGGATACGATATTTGCCGGAACGCCGTGCAGACGTACAACATGAAGAACAAACAACTTGCTTAAGGTTTCAGAGTTGGGCAAGCCGGACAGGGGAACAAAGTGAGACTGCTTACTGAACCTGTCCACCACCACCCAAATACAAGTTTTCCCCTCGGAAGGTGGCAGGTCTGTAATGAAGTCCATGGAGATGTGGGTCCATGGACTTTCAGGGGTGGGCAAGGGCTGAAGCCAGCCGGCAGGACGGTTATGGGGGACTTGGCGCGGGCACAGACTTCACACGCTGAGACGTACTCCTTGCAGTCCTTGGCCACCGTTGGCCACCAAAAGTTCCTGGTTACCAGCCTAGTGGTATTATTAAGACCAGGGTGGCCTGCCAGGACGGAGTCGTGAGATTCTTTTAACACTCGTAAGCGAAAAGTAGCTGGGACGAATAATTTTTTGGGGGGCGTAGAGTCAGGAACTTGTTCTGATGACCTACGGATCTCCTCCAGAAGGTCCAGAGATACTGCCGACACAACAATGCCATTTGCCAATATGGGAGCTGGTTCATAGTCCTTGGTGTGTGTGTGACAAAAGCTGCGGGAGAGGGCATCTGCCCTCACATTTTTGGTTCCGGGGCGAAAGGTGATTAAAAAAAATCGAACCTGGAGAAAATCAAGGCCCACCTGGCCTGCCTAGGGTTTAGTCTTTTAGCCGACTCTAGGTAGGTTAGGTTTTTGTGATCGGTAATAACAGTAATTTTGTGTTTGGCGCCTTCGAGGAAGTGGCGCCATTCCTCGAAGGCCCACTTAATTGCCAATAATTCTCGGTTGCCGATGTCATAATTTCTCTCCGTGGCAGAGAATTTGCGGGAGAAAAAGGCACATGGACGAAGCTGAGTGAGGGATGCAGAGCCTTGTGAGAGCACTGCTCCCACTCCGACTTCGGAGGCATCCACCTCCACAATAAACGAGTGGTCCAAGTTTGGTTGAATCAACACCGGGTTGGCCACGAAGCACCCTTTTAGTGTGGAAAAAGCCCTGGTTGCCTCAGGATTCCAATTAGTCACGTCCGCCCCTTTCCGGGTAAGGTCCGTGAGTGGCTTGGCAATCTCTGAGAATCCCCTGATGAATTTGCGATAATAATTCGCAAATCCCAAAAATCGCTGGAGTGCTTTCAGCGATTTGGGTTGTACCCAATCCTTAATGGGTTGAATCTTGGCGGGATCCATGCGGAACCCCTTGCCTGAGACCATGTATCCTAAGAACTGCACCTCTTCGGCAAAAAAAAACAAAACACATTTTTCAAATTTCGCGAACAAAGAGTTTTCGCGCAGTCTTTGCAGTACTGAACGGACGTGTTGAGCATGAGTCACAGGATCAGCAGAATAAATCAAAATGTCGTCCAGATATACGACGACATACACCCCACAAATATCTCTAAAAATATCATTGACGAAGTGCTGGAACACTGCAGGAGCGTTACTGAGTCCGAAGGGCATTACCAGGTACTCAAAATGGCCAAGGGGTGTATTAAAGGCCGTTTTCCATTCGTCCCCATCTCTTATGCGGACCAGGTTATATGCCCCCCGGAGGTCAAGCTTAGTAAACCAGCGAGCTCCCAGTAACTGGTTAAACAGATCAGGAATGAGTGGCAGCGGGTATTGATTTTTTACCGTTATGGCGTTAAGCTCACGGTAGTCAATGCATGGTCTGAGACCACCATCTTTTTTCTCTACAAAGAAAAACCCAGCTCCTACAGGTGAGGTGGAAGGTCTAATGAAGCCTTTTCGAAGGCTGTCTGCAATGTATTCCTTCATGGCTACACGCTCAGGACCGGAGAGGTTGAATATTCTCCCCTTAGGGAGACGGGCACCAGGGACCAATTCGATAGGACAATCGTATTCTCTGTGAGGAGGTAGTTTCTCCGACTCCACTATAGAGAAAACATCTTCATAATCCCTAAACGCATATGGAATAGAAGGTGTTTTAATTTTAATCTGGTTCACTGAAAAAGACATACAGTTACTCTGACACCATGGACTCCAGCGTACCACGTCACCTATGCGCCAGTCAATAATCGGATTATGTTGGTGCAACCATGGCATGCCTAACACCACTGGATCTGATAAATTGTATATAACAAAAAATGACATTTGTTCATTATGCAATGTCCCCACTGACATAGAAATTTCAGCAGTAAAGAATTCCACGCCTCCTTGGAATATAGATGTACCATTAATCGCAGTAGTCTGAATAGGCGCTTTAAGCCTTGACAGAGGTACACCCAGACTCTTAGCACATAAAAAATCCATAAGGTTGACGGCAGCACCACAATCCACATAAGCCTTCACACACAGACGTTTCTTAGCAAAAGAAAGGGAAACTGGTAACAACAGTTTGGCCGCTTTTGCGGGCAATACCTGACCCCCAACGCTGTCCAGGGGGTGATGGTCCAGGAATGTGGATTTCCAACAGCCAGCATTTTCCTTGAAGCTTCCAGGCTGCAGCATGTTTGAGCCTGAGAGTGACTTCCCAGGCTGAGCAATGTAACAGGTGTTTGGGCCAAGAATCAGCTCAGTCAAGAGGAAGAAAAAAAAAAGGTGAGGAAAACTGCTTTTATCTGTGTTAAGTATAGACACAAAAAGCCGTTTTATTTTTAGCGCCGGATATAATGTGACGTCTGCCTGCGGTCTGGACTGCAGCCAGACAGCACCCCGAGAAACACTGAGACCCTTTACCCCTATACAGGGATCTGGATTTATAGCAGAGCCCAGGAGGCGCTGTCTGAATAGGAGCAATGACCAGAGCAGGACGGTCGCCAGAAAGGTGTTCCAATACAGGACACAGAGGCAATGATATCCGAGACTAAACCAGTCAGGCAGAAATGGTATAAAGACAGTAGACAGTAGCAGAGTCAGATTCCAGGTCAAAGCCAGAGTCATAAACCGGGAGGTCAGCAGAGGTACAGAATCGTTAGGCAAAAGCAGAGTCAGAATCCAGGCCAAAGTAAGAGTCATAAACCAGGAGGGCAGCAGAGGTACAAAGTCGTTAGGCAGAAGCAGAGTCAGAATCCAGGCCGAAGTCAGTGTCATAAACCATGAGAGTCGCAGAGGTACAGAATCGTTAGGCAGAAGCAAAGTCAGAAGTCCAGGCAAAAGTCAGCGTCAGTAAAACAGCAATTCACACAGTAACACGCAGGGGAACCAAGAATATATCCGGCGGCCTGCAAGAGCAGTCCCAAGGTATTTAAGGGATCAGGTCATCCCTTACAGGCCCGTGGCCTGATGATGTCATCCGGACCGCCCCCAGGACCAGGCTGGATGGTAATGCACCAGCCCCTTCATGACTGACCGAGGAGCGAAGCCTGCGTCCAGCGGACGCCTGCGCAGGAGCCTCATGACTATCGCCGCCACCACTCGGGGTTGAAGCACAACGCCTCCCAGAGACCAAGGCCGAGACTGCAGGCCACGGGTCAGACGGTGATAGGACAGTCCGGCGCCTCCTAGTGGTCGAGGCCGGAACAGCAGGCTCTGAGTCTGACGGTGATGTGATAGTCCGGCGCCTCCTACTGGCCGAGGCCGGGACAGCAGGCCCCGAGTCTGGCGGTGATGTGATAGTCCGGCGCCTCCTACTGGCCGAGGCCGGAACAGCAGGCCCTGAGTCTGGCGGTGCCGTGACACTTTATCAGTCTGTGGACTATACAGGAACCATAGTACTGATGAGACGCAGTCAGTACCAATAGTTAAAAATGTACATCCTGGTACCTTATAGGTGACCTCTTCTCAGATTGAGTCTTTTCTTTCTCTTAGGCCTGTTTCACACTTCAGTTTTCTGGCGTTAGTCAAAATCCGCCAGTGTGCAAAAATGGATCCGTTTCCGTTTTGTGGCAAACGGATGCAACTGGATCCGTTTTTTGTACGGATCCGCTTTAGACGCTAGTGCATGAAATTTAAAGTAAGGCCTGTTTCACGAGAGAGAGAGATTTAGCTGCCAGAATGGGATTTGGGGCTAAATATCATGAAAGGACATTCATTCGGGCATGCTCAGTATAAAAAGGAGGATCCGTTGGCGGATTCCGTCAATTAACGGTTGGCAACGGATCCACCGCCTTTTCTCATCCACATCTCGCTTCTTAAGGCCCCTTTCACACTCCAGTCTTTTGCAATCAGTCACAATCCGTCAAAGTGTTCAGATCCGTCAAGTGGACGGATCCTGCGTATATTGCAAAAAACTGATGCACTGGACCCGTTTTTTTGACTGATCCGTTGTAGCAGCCTTGCTGTAGGAATTAAAGAAACAGAATTCTGGAGTGAGAGAGAGAGAGAAGGATTTTGTGCCAGAATAGAAAAAGCAGACGCAGAGGTTAAAATAAAGGAAGAAAAATGATTCCGGGCATGCTCAGTTTTAAAAGACGGAATCCGTCGCTATCCGACTTTTCAACGTACACAAAAAACGTTCATCTGTCCGTTGTCTCCGGCCGACGGACAGAGATTTTCTGACGGATCCGTTGGACGACAGATGAAACGTGTGGCCATCCGTCACAATCTGTCACTAATACAAGTCTATGAGAAAAAAACGGATTCAGCATGAAAAAATGATGGAAAGCCAAAATTATAAATATATATATATTGCATACCAAATTATAATGTGATGACATAAAAATCTGAATAATAAATATATCAATACATCTTGCCAAAATTAGTATAATATAAACACAAAAAATAGAATAAAAAATATATATCAAAAAGTGCTAAGTGCTAAAATATAAAATCTGAATACATACATTAAATAAATCAATACATCTTGCCAAAATTTGTATAATATCACCACCAGAAAAAATAAAAAATATGTAAAAAAAATGCTAAGTGCTAAAATATATCGCACAAAAAATTTTTAATAAATTTTTTTCGCTCAAAAAACTTTTTTCTATTAATAATGTGTAAGTTAAATATATAGTGTAGTCAATAATATTGTGAAAAGTACTACCATAATATTCTAAAAATTGCACTAAAAAGTGCTATAGTGCTGTAAAACAAAAATTGTGCAAAAGTGAAAAGTATTGCAAGATATAGAATTAAATCCAATGTAAATGATTCAGTACTATAAAGTTCTAGAGGACAAAACATACAATGCACATTGAAAATAAATGAACATACAAGTATAACTAAGAAATAATGTTCTACAAAAAGTACTGCAATGATATAGATGAATTGCAGAGTACTGCAAAATATGAGGGATAAATACAAATGAAAGTTTACGTATACTAAAATATGCCAAGATATAAATTACTATAATATGACCCAGTAATATAAGGTGCTATAGTGCTAAACCGCCATACACATTAAGTTTGGAGTTGTGACCAAGCTCACCCCAGCGAAGAGCGCTTGACACTGGACGCCAGAGTCCGTGGCTGCACGGGTACAACAGTCCCAGCAGCCAAATCCGGAGGGCAGGAGACTGCCGGCCTCCTGACCCCATCACACACCTGAACGCACAGCAGCATACCAGAGCCAGAGCCACCACGAAGGAGTGACACCTGTGAAAGGCTCAAGCTGCCTGCCATACAGGCAAGGACTAAAGAACCATAAGGAACAGAGGACTGAGAATAGCTTTAGACTTCATGGGACAGAGTAGAAAGGAGGCCTCCAACCCATCTGGCTTAGTGGATCCTAAATTGCTTCCAGGCTGGCTGGATCTCCATTACCATCTGTACTCAGAGCCCTGGTTTGCAACTCAAAATGTGAGTAAAAGCGTAAAGACTGCACCCCGCTGTATTCTCCTGTTTATTTGCTGCGTCACCTCAGCCCTGCATTACATCCATCATCACCATCTTTTATAACATAATTGCCCTGGGACTTAGCTCTACCTGTGGAGAGCTTTACCAACTCTGCTGCATCACCATCAGCCTCAGCGGTCTTTTTAAGCAGCGTCGGCTATCCCTTGCCGAATACCACAGGTGGCGTCACAAACTATATCTTATATAGGGTCCAGGATCCAGCAGGATGATGAGGAGCTCTCCTAGCCAGCATCCTCTCCCGTTCACGGCATAGCCACGCCCCACCTTGAGATTGTTGATATCTTTCAACAATTTTGGTTCTCAAGTCCTCACAGTTCTCATCTTCTCTTTATGTCTTCCATGCTTAGTGTGGCACAGAGACATACATTGCAAAGATTGAGTCAACTTCTCCCCTTTTTATCTGGTGTCAGGTGTTATTTTCATATTGCCCCCAATTGGCTTTAAATTCTGCCTGGAATCTGCCTTAAAAAGAGCCTCAAAACCACTGCAAAAAGTGAATATAATCCACAGCAATCCTACACAATGATCCCCCACTTATCGCGGGCATTACATTCTAAACCTCCAACACGATAGTTGAAAATCCGCCAAGTAAGAAACTTACATTTATTTTAGCATTTATATATTTTAAGGATTTACAAACCCCTCCCACACACTTATTTACCATTACCAGTCCCTTATTAGTCGGCCCCAGTTCCTTATTAACCTTTTGCACCTTTTTATAAACACTACGTATGTTCTTAAACAAATTCTACATGATGAAGATGATGAATTAGCTGTGTAGTACTGATGATTGAAGGTGATGAAAATGGGATTAATGTACAGTACTGTACTGCACAGCATGGAAGAGCATTACAGCTCTCCTATTGGCACCACTTCATCAGGAGCTTCTTCAGGTGAGGCAGTAGTATCTTCAGCCTCATCCGTAACTTTTACTACCACTAAATGCGTAACCAACCTCTTGTTCAAGTGATGAACATAGTCATGGAGAGATGCTGGTTCTGCTTCTTATGAACCATACAGAGGTCCTATTCCTCAGCCAATCGATGAAGTACATTGCCCATTATGGCCATGATTACAAGTCGATCAAGTGTTAGGCCAACCTCCTCCTCTTCTTAAACCTGTTGTTCAAACTGTTCCTCATCCTCTTCTTCACTTGCTGAAGGGTGTTTCCGTCTTCAGTAGTCATGTCACTGAAGCCCTCTCCTCCCGGTATTTTCACCAGCTTCACAGCCTAATCCACCGCAGAGTGATACATTTCATCAAGAGAAAGTCTGACACATCATTTTCTTTATGGTTTTTTGAACATTTTTTCAATGTATTTTTTGTTTTTAAATATTTGATAGACTCGAAAAAAACAAGAAGTGGGAGAAAAGGTAGTCACTTATTAAAGAGACAAATAGAAGAATATTTACCGTATACACTCGTGTATAAGCTGAGTTTTTCAGCACTTTTTTGTGCTGAAAACACCCCCCTTGGCTTATACACGAGTCACGGTCCCAGAAAGCCGGCAGAGGAGGGGAGCAGCAGGTCACAGAGGCCACCAGCTTCCAGCACACCATACTCACATGCCTGCACGCCTCTCCGCTCCCTTAGGCGTGGAGCGCATATTCATTACCTTAATGAGCAGTACCACGTGATCACTCGACAGGAAGAGCTGCAGGCTCCGGCAGCCAGAACGAGCTGCAAAGCCAGCAGGGAGGTAAAAAGGATGGTTTTACCAGTTATAGGGCGTGCTGGGTCTGCTGGACAATTGTTTCTCCAAGGATCATTGTGGATACAGGGACCTCATTGCCTACTGATCAGGCACCAGGAAGCCCTGGATGAGATCTGGAGTTTCCGCTGTGGAGTCTCTGATACTTGCCTGGAGTTCATCCTGAGCCCTATATACAGTATGGGAGAGGACATGGGGGGGCTCTGTAGGGAGAGGACATGGGGGGCTCTGTAGGGGGAGGACATGGGGGGGCTCTGTAGGGGAGGACATGGGGGGACATGGGGGGCTGTGCATGGGAGGACATGGGGGCTGTGTATGGGAGAACATGGGGGCTCTGTAGGAGGGACATGGGGGGGCTGTGCAGGGGGGTAAATGGGGAGGCTGTGTAGGGGAGGACATGGGAGACTGTGCTGGGGGGGTACATGGGGAGGCTGTGTAGGGGAGGACATGGGGGGAACACGGGGGGCTGTGCAAGGGGAGAACATGAGGGCTCTGTAGGGAGTGTACTGTGGGACTGTGCAGGGGGAGGACACATGGGTCTCCTTACACTGTTTTATGATGTGGCTCTATGCAGGGCAGTGGTGGAGGTTCTGTCATGTCGGACGCTGTTCACACCACAGCGTCCGGCAGGCAGAGGTAGTTCCACCTCCAGCCACTATAGCCTCAGTGGCGCCGGCCTGATCTTCAGGCTCTCGGGGGTTAATCCTGCTGCAGACCAGGTTGGATGGTTAGTCACGCCCACGGTCTTTAAATAGTCATGCTGGCCTATGGGCGTCGCCGATTATAGCTTGTGTTTCATACCAAGTGGTTCCGGTCTGGAGTGGAGGTGTTGCAGAGAGAGAGATTCGTATCTGGTGTCGTATGATCCGTCGTTATACTTTCTCCTTCCCATATTTGTGTTTAGTTGTGCCCTGTTCACATTACTGTATATTCCTGTGTGTGTGCGGCGCAGTGGAGTTTAAGTTCTCCCTTTCTGTCATTATTTGTGTGGGGGCTTTGGTGGTGTGTCTCCTCACTGGGTGGAGGGTGGAGGGTTAAGTGCAGGGCTGAGCAGGAGACAAGGAAAGGTTGGTGGCTCAGGCATTTGCACCATCAGCAAAAACCCTGGGTTGAGGGTCAGACAGGGTTTCCCCTAGTTATAGGGACATCACAGGGCCCCCGGGTATTACAGCCTTAGTGGGACTAAGCCCCACGTGACATTATAATCGGCCTTCATTTTTTCAGGAGTCCATGGTTCCATTAGATTCCATAACCCGCCAGTTGGCGGCGCTGTCCTTACAGGTCTCCGAGTTGAAAGGGGCAGTTCAGCAGCAGGGCCTGGTAGTAGCGAAGGTGCAAACGGCATCTGCAGGTATCGGTGCAGAGCCGAAGTTTCCGCTGCCAGAACGTTTTTCAGGGGATCGCAGCAAATTTGTCGTATTTTGGGAGGCCTGCAAGTTATACTTCCGCATGCGCCCTATCTCCTCAGGTAATGAGGCACAGCGGGTAGGGGTGGTGTTGTCATTACTGAGTGGTGACCCCCAAGCATGGGCATTTTCCTTACCAGCTGACTCTGCTACATTTCTTTCTGTTGATAATGTTTTTTCTGCCCTCGGACTCATTTATGATGATCCTGACCGACTGGCTCTAGCGGAATCTAAAATCCGCGCCCTCCGCCAGGAGGAGCGCTTGGCAGAGGACTGTTGTTCGGAATTTCGCCGCTGGGCCGTAGACACACAGTGGAATGACCCAGCGCTGCGGAGCCAGTTTATGCATGGGTGTCAGGGAGGGTTAAACAGGCCCTCCTGATGTATGAGACTCCGGCAACGTTGGAGTCTGCCATGAGTTTGGTGATACGTATTGATCGCTGTTTTCGTCAGGGGGCACAGGAGACGCTACCTCTGGGCGAAAGCAGAGGTGCAAGTGTGGTTGAAGTAGATGAGTCCCCTGAACTTATGCAGATTGCTGGCGTGGCACAGGTTAAGCGTCGCGCTCCAGGATTCCGGAAGCCCGGGGCATGTTTCTACTGTGGTAAAAGAGGTCATTATATTAACGTTTGCCCGGTACTACCTAAGAGGGTCACATCGGCGGAAAACTGTTAAGCTCAGAGGGTATGGAGGAGACCCAACTGAGCGTATGCATATCCTCCATGATGGTATCTCAATGTATGCTCCCTGCCAAGGTTATTATCGCGGGCAGAGAGCTACCAATATCAGTGTTTGTGGATAGCGGTTCCGCCACCAATCTCATAGATGAGGAGTTTGCACACACCGCCGGGTTTAAGATTGAAAAACTTCCTCACCCCATACAGGTGGTGACCATTAATGCTGTTCCCCTCCCTCAAGGGGAGATTACAGAGTTTGTGGCAGAGGTGAAACTCCACATTGGGGTCCTACATTCTGAGTCGGTTACATGTAGGGTCCTCCGTAATCTCCCAGCACAAATGGTCCTGGGTTTTCCATGGTTGTCCAGACACAACCCGGTAATTGATTGGAAAACTCAGGACATAGTACAATGGAGTCGTTTTTGCCAAGACAATTGCTTGGCCACATGTGTGTCCGCCGTGACGCCCAGCCTGCCGGAGGTTTTGCAGGATTTCGCAGATGTTTTCTCTGAGAAGGGTTGCTCAGAACTGCCTCCACATAGAGCCTATAACTGTGCGATCAGGTTAAAACCCGGGGCCAAATTACCTAAGGCCAGGATGTTTAATATTTCTGGTCCTGAGAGACAAGCTCTGAAAGACTACATCGCGGAGAGTCTGAGCAAAGGACACATCCGGCCTTCGTCCTCGCCTGTAGCCGCGGGGTTTTTCTTCATTATGAAGAAAGATGGGGGGTTACGCCCGTGTCTGGATTTCCGAGAGTTAAACCAGATTACTATCCGTGATCCTTACCCTATGTCGTTAATCCCGGATTTGTTCAACCAGGTAGCGGGGGCGAAATGGTTTTCCAAGCTGGACCTCAGGGGGGCATATAACCTCATAAGGGTCCGTCAGGGGGATGAGTGGAAGACGGCGTTTAACACTCCTGAGGGTCATTTTGAGAGTCTGGTTATGCCGTTTGGGTTGACCACCGCGCCTGCCGTTTTCCAACATTTTATTAATGATGTATTTGCTCATGTCCTGGGGAGATTTGTGATTATATACCTGGATGATATCCTCATTTATTCTAGCGATCGGGACACTCATTTGGAGCATGTCAGGCAGGTGTTACAGTTGCTCCGGGAGAACCAGCTCTATGCTAAGCTGGAAAAATGTTTATTTTTCGTCCAGGAGTTGCCCTTTTTGGGATATATTGTGTCCGCAGCCGGGTTTAAAATGGACACCGCTAAGGTAGAAGCGGTGCTGCAGTGGGAGAGGCCGGAGAGTCTGAAAGCACTCCAGCGGTTCCTTGGGTTTGCGAATTATTATAGGAAGTTTATAAAACACTTTTCGACTATCGCCAAACCGCTCACGGACATGACAAAAAAGGGTGCCGATCTGGCGAACTGGCCTGAGGTGGCTATACGTGCCTTTGAGCGTCTGAAGAATAGTTTTGCTTCAGCCCCCATTCTGGTGCAACCAGACGTGTCTAAACCTTTTGTGGTGGAGGTTGATGCGTCGGAGGTGGGAGTGGGGGCAGTACTGTCTCAAGGCTCGTCCTTGAGCGAGATGCATCCATGCGCCTACTTCTCCAAGAAGCTGTCGCCGGCCGAACGGAATTATGATATCGGCAACAGGGAGTTGTTGGCCATCAAACTGGCTTTTGAGGAATGGCGACACTTCTTGGAGGGGGCGGCTCACCAGGTCACAGTCATCACCGACCATAAGAATCTGCTCTATCTGGAGTCGGCCAAGCGTCTGTCTCCTAGGCAGGCTCGCTGGGCATTGTTTTTTACTCGTTTCAATTTTCTGGTGACTTACCGTCCCGGGGCTAAAAACACCAAGGCGGATGCTTTGTCTAGGTGTTTTCCGGGGGGAGAACCTCGGGAAGAGCCGGTACACCCATCCTCCAGAAAGGGGTAGTGGTCTCGGCTCTCACGACGGAGGTAGAGGCGGAGATTGCCGAGGCCCAAGAGGAGGTACCACCAGGACTTCCCGCCAACAAATCATTTGTACCCCTGCATCTTCGGCTTAAGGTGTTGAAGGAACACCACGACTCGGTACTGGCTGGTCATCCAGGGGTGAGGGGCACCTTAGAGCTGGTATCGCGTCGTTTCTGGTGGCCCAAAATCCGGCAGGACGTGGTCTCATACGTGGCAGCTTGCATCACGTGCGCTAGGGCTAAGTCACCCCGTACCCGTCCTGCTGGCACGCTACAGCCTCTGGGGTACCCAATAGGCCATGGACAGAAATCTCCATGGATTTCATCACTGACTTGCCAGCCTCGGCGGGGAACACGGTCATCCTGGTGGTGGTTGACCGTTTTTCAAAGATGGCGCATTTTGTGGCGTTGTCTTCGTTGCCCAATGCTAAGACGTTGGCTCAGGTATTTGTGAAGGAGGTGGTCAGACTCCACGGAGTACCGTCGGACATAGTATCTGATAGGGGTACGCAATTTGTAGCGAGGTTTTGGAAAGCTTTTTGATCACGTTTGGGGATCAAGTTGTCACATTCATCGGCGTTTCATCCACAGTCTAATGGACAAACTGAGCGCATGAACCAAAATCTAGAACAATATTTACGATGCTTTGTGTCCGACAACCAGGAGGAGTGGTCTACTTTCCTTCCTCTGGCCGAATTCGCGTTAAATAATCACCGCCAAGAGTCATCGGGAGAGTCTCCATTCTTTTGTGTTTACGGTCAACATCCTCAGTTTTGTACCTTATGTCAGGGTGACTCGGGGGTGTCCCGGAGGAGGATCAGCTAGGAGCCCAATTGTCATCAGTCTGGAGGCGGGTGAAACAGCGTTTGTTGAGCATGAGTGCCAGGTACAAACGGGTGGCTGACAGTAGACGTGTGCCAGGTCCGGACCTGTGTGTGGGTGAATGGGTGTGGTTAGCTACGAAGAACATAAGACTCAAAGTTCCATCTTTAAAACTGGGTCCAAGGTTTATTGGGCCTTTTATGATTTCAGCCATCATTAACCCAGTGGCGTATCGGTTGGAACTTCCTGCGGTGTACAAGATACACAACGTGTTTCACAGAGCTTTATTGAAAAAGGTGGTAGGCTCTGTGGACGTGACGCCGATGCCACCTCCAGTCATGGTGGATGGTGATTTAGAATTTGAGGTCGCTAAGGTAGTGGACTCTCGAGTAGTACGCCGTACTCTTCAGTATTTGGTGCACTGGCGGGGGTATGGTCCGGAGGAGAGGTCTTGGGTTCCAGCCTCAGACATACATGCGGATCGGCTGGTCAGTTATTTTCACCGTCGTCATCCGGACAAGCCGGGTCCTATGAGTCTTGAGGGTCCGGAGGTCCCTCGTAGAAGATGGGGTAATGTCATGTCGGACGCTGTTCACACCACAGCGTCCGGCAGGCAGAGGTAGTTCCACCTCCAGCCACTATAGCCTCAGTGGCGCCGGCCTGATCTTCAGGCTCTCGGGGGTTAATCCTGCTGGAGACCAGGTTGGATGGTTAGTCACGCCCACGGTCTTTAAATAGTCATGCTGGCCTATGGGCGTCGCCGATTATAGCTTGTGTTTCATACCAAGTGGTTCCAGTCTGGAGTGGAGGTGTTGCAGAGAGAGAGATTCGTATCTGGTGTCGTATGATCCGTCGTTATCCTTTCTCCTTCCCATATTTGTGTTTAGTTGTGCCCTGTTCACATTACTGTATATTCCTGTGTGTGTGCGGCGCAGTGCAGTTTAAGTTCTCCCTGTCTGTCTTTATTTGTGTGGGGGCTTTGGTGGTGTGTCTCCTCACTGGGTGGAGGGTGGAGGGTTAAGTGCAGGGCTGAGCAGGAGACAAGGAAAGGTTGGAGGATCAGGCATTTGCACCATCAGCAAAAACCCTGGGTTGAGGGTCAGAGAGGGTTTCCCCTAGTTATAGGGACATCACAGGGCCCCCGGGTATTACAGCCTTAGTGGGACTAAGCCCCACGTGACAGGTTCAGTAGGGTCATCAAGCTAATACATACATATATATATAGAGAACTGCAAGAAGATGAAAGTCTAGAAAATTAGAAATAATAACAGCAGAGTTAGTAGTAGACTGAAAATTAGATCTTTGACTGTAATGTGGGCTCTTCGGATGCTTCAGTAATATCAACGACCAAAGGGGCGGCAAATTTTTCGACCGCCCCGGGCGCCACAAACAGTTGCTACGCCACTGAGCTGCAGGAATGTATAATGTGTCTGGTATGGGGGAGCCACTGCGCATGACAAGCTCCGCTTACAAAGGACTTTCAGAACAGCAGAGAGAATTATAGGCTCCCCCCTGCCTAAAATCCAGGATCTTTATGATAAGAGTATTCGATCCCACGCATTGAAAATTTCATCCGATCCCTCTCACCCGGGACACTCCTCATTCCAACTACTCCCTTCAGGACGTCGCTTCAGAGTCCCCAAATGCAGCACCAACCGCCATATGAACAGCTTCTTTCCACTCTCTGTTCAACAATTAAATCGTCATGTGTAGACTATATACTGTATCTGTCTTGTTAGATGTTACTTGTTGTATCTGTTGTTATATATTATGTTGCCTCTTTGCCACAAAGAATTCCTTGTATATATGTAATATGTACTTGGCGATAATAAATTTGATTGATTGATTGATGTGTATAAAGTGCACAGTAATGAATGTTCTAAATATTCACTGTCATTACCAAGAATTATCCGTGTTCCGTGTTATATGGCCAGAACAAGATGCAGTGCCACTGACTGCGCCCAGGCAGGTAAATAGGATGGTTTTTTTCTTAACAGGAATCATACATACAAAGATAGGGGATAAGGAGCCATGCATACAATGACAGGGACGGGGGAACCATGCATACCACGGTAGGGATGAGTGGTCAATGCACACCCGGCTTATACTCAAGTCAATAAGTTTACCCAGTTTTTCGTGGCAAAAGTAGGTGCCTCGGCTTATACTTGGGTCGGCTTATACTCGAGTATATACGGTAATAGGTAAAACCTGACAAGAATAAACAATAATTTGCAGTTAGCCCAATCGTGGGGATAAATAGCTGAGAAATAAATAGTGATTAGTATATCTTAATAAATATATTGCAATTCGCCCAGTACAAAGCTGTGAAAAAAAAATGGTAGTTACTATTTCCATTAAGTTTTGCACTCAACCAGTTGATTAACCAAGAGAGATGGCATGTACCCGAATACAATTCTCCTAGAGGCTGCAAATAAGAGCGGCAGGAAGTAAAGGGTTAATTGGTACATAGAACACACAATTGGGTGAAAATATTAAATGGTCATGAGCAATATGTCCTGGCATAAAGAGTATGATTATATCCTTAGTCCATAGTTAATGCTTGGTATAAACGTGCATTCATAAAATAGTCCAATGTCTATAGCCATGGGGAGAGCTGCCCCGGCCGATGACAGATACACCAAGTACTTTCTCCAATGAGTGGAGGGCTCGTGCCCTGTGAAATAGCGCGCTGAACAGTACAAGGTGATTTCACCATATATAGTTGTATGTGAGTGTTGCTACTCACAATACCTCCGATGGTCTGCGTAGAATCCGGTGACTGCGTTCTGGCTGGTGCAGTAAAAGTCGGACCTGGAAGATGCGGCGATATGCCGAGGTGTAGTGTGAGACCAGCGCTCCTGCGCTCCAGCTGTCGGCAGGGATCCGGTCACACTGGTCGATAGCTGCGTCCCGGCAGATGTGCAGTAGGAGCAGGACCTGTGTGACGCGGTGGATCACGTGGTGCCGCGTAACTGCTGCTAGATGGAGGTACGTGTGGCAAAAAGGGCCGAAACCAACGCGTTTCGGAAAACTCAGCTTCTTTCTTCAGGTCCGGGACATATTGCTTATGACTAGTGTTGAGCATTCCGATACCGCAAGTATCGGGTATCGGCCGATACTTGCTGTATCGGAATTCCGATACCGACTTCCGATATTTTTTCAATATCGGAATTCGGCATCGGAATCGGAAGTTCAAAGTTGATTGAAAGCCTGACGTCATCATGAAATTCCCACACAGCAATGGCATAAAGTGAGACTAGGGACTTTTTTTTTTTTAAGTGGCGGAGGAATACAGTGCGGAAGGATACCTACCTTCCGTCATTGGATTCCTGCAGCCCGTAGAGAACGGCAGCATCAGCTGATGCTGCAGTTCTCTACCCAAGATCGTCGTGGGACACACTCGTGGACTGCTTCGGATCGTGGGTGAGTATTTTTGTGGTTTGTTATGTTAATATTTATTCCGGAAAAGACAATGGCTTCGGGGAACAATGTGACAAGTATTGGTAAGTATGTTACTCTATGTTATATGTACTGTATGTCTATGTATGTATTGTATGAATGTATTGTATGTATGTAGTATATATGTGGTATGTATGTAGCATGTAGTATGTATGTAGTATGTATGTAGCATGCATGTAGCATGCAGTATGTATGTAGCATGCATGTAGTATATATGTAGTATGTATGTAGCATGCATGTAGTATATATGTAGTATGTATGTAGCATGTAGCATGTATGTAGTATGTATGTGGTATGTATGTAGCATGTAGTATGTATGTAGCATGCATGTAGTATATATGTAGTATGTATGTAGCATGTAGTATGTATGTAGTATGTATGTGGTATGTATGTAGCATGTAGTATGTATGTAGCATGAATGTAGCATGCATGTAGTATGTATGTAGCATGCATGTAGCATGCATGTAGTATGTATGTAGTATGTATGTAGTATGTATGTAGCATGCATGTAGTATGTATGTAGTATGTATGTAGTATGTATGTAGTATATATGTAGCATGTATGTGGTATGTATGTAGCATATAGTATGTATGTAGCATGCATGTAGTATATATGTAGTATGCATGTAGCATGTAGTATGTATGCAGTATGTATGTAGTATGTATGTAGTATGTATGTAGCATGTAGCATGCATGTAGTATGTATGTAGCATGCATGTAGTATGTATGTAGTATGTATGTAGTATGTATGTAGCATGCATGTAGTATGTATGTAGTATGTATGTAGCATGCAGTATGTATGTAGCATGTATGTAGCATGTATGTAGTATGTATGTAGTATATATGTAGTATGTAGCATGTAGTATGTATGTAGCATGCAGTATGTATGTAGCATGCATGTAGTATATATGTAGTATGTATGTAGCATGTAGTATGTATGTAGCATGCATGTAGTATATATGTAGTATGTATGTAGCATGTAGTATGTATGTAGCATGTAGTATGTATGTAGCATGCATGTAGTATGTAGTATGTATGTAGTATGTATGTAGCATGCATGTAGTATGTATGTAGTATGTATGTAGCATGCAGTATGTATGTAGCATGTATGTAGTATGTATGTAGTATATATGTAGTATGTATGTAGTATATATGTAGTATGTATGTAGCATGTAGTATGTATGTAGCATGTAGTATGTATGTAGCATGCATGTAGTATATATGTAGTATGTATGTAGCATGTAGTATGTATGTAGCATGCATGTAGTATATATGTAGTATGTATGTAGCATGTAGTATGTATGTAGCATGTAGTATGTATGTAGCATGCATGTAGTATGTATGTAGTATGTATGTAGTATTTTTTTTTTTTTTTTAACATTTAACACATTAGCCGGATGATGGGACTACTACTGTCCCATCATTGGCTAATGTGTCAATCACTGTCATGGTAGCAGGCATCGCCCGATGGGACTTGTAGTCCCATCGGACGATGCCTGCACAGACCCCCGAAGCCTGCACAGACCACCGGCAGGCCGGCACAGCCCCCCGGCAGGCCGGCACAGCCCCCCGGAGCCTGCACAGACCACCGGCAGGCCGGCACAGCCCCCCGGCAGGCCGGCACAGCCCCCCGAAGCCTGCACAGCCCCCCGGCAGGCCGGCACAGCCCCCCGGAGCCTGCACAGCCCCCCGGCAGGCCGGCACAGCCCACCGGAGCCTGCACAGACCCCCTGGCAGGCCGGCACAGCCCCCCGAAAGGCCCGTACAGACCCCAGAGAGGCTGTACAAGGCAAAAACAGGGTTTTTCTTATTCCGATACCGGAAGTCCCATAGACTTGAATGGGACTTCCGGTATCGGAATCGGCGATACCGATACTTTTTTTAAAGATCGGCCGATCCATTCCGATCCGATACTTTGAAGTATCGGACGGTATCGCTCAACTCTACTTATGACCATTTAATATTTTCACCCAATTGTGTTCTATGTACATATTAACCCTTTACTTCTAGGAGAATTCTATTCGGGTACATGCCATCTCTCCTTGGTTAATCAACTGTTTGAGTGCAATACTTACTATTTCCATTAACCACCATTTTTTTCACAGCTTTGTACTGGGCGAGTTGCAATATATTCATTAAGATATAATAATCACTATTTATTTCTCAGCTATTTATCCCCACGATTGGGCTAACTGCAGTTTATTGTTTATTCTTGTCAGGTTTTACCTATTAAATATTCTTCTATTTGTCTCATTAATAAGTGACTAGCTTTTCTCCCACATCTTGGTTTTTTCAGCGCGAGTCTATCACAAATATTTATAATCCTTTCGATTTCCTTGTGGTTGGTATCTAGAGTCGCAGCAGTTACAAAACCTTTTACACAGGCGCCACTTTATCGCTATCCTTCATTTTTTGTTTTTAACAATTTTTCCCTGGATCTGTAGCTGGATATTTCCTGCTTTTGAATTGCCTCCTATATACAGTATGAGTCTGCACATTGCTTCCTATATACAGTATAAGGCCGCATATAGCCTCCTACATACAGTATGAAGCCGCATATAGCCTCCTACATACAGTATGAGGCCGCATATAGCCTCCTACATACAGTATGAGGCCGCATATAGCCTCCTATATACAGTATGAGCCTGCACATCGCTTCCCATATACAGTATGAGGCCACATATAGCCTCCTGAATACAGTATTTGCCTCCTATATACAGTATGAGGCTGCATTTAGCCTTCTATATACAGTATGAGCCTGCACATCGCTTCCTATATACAGTATGATGCCGCATTTTGCCTCCTATATATAGTATGAGCACCCACATATAGCCTCCTGAATGCAGTATTTACCTCCTATATACAGTATGAGCCTGCACATTGCTTCCTATATACAGTATGAGCCTGCACATAGCCTCCTATATACAGTAGCAAAAAAAAAATGATTGAATGAGAGTAATGGTTTTGGGTCCTTTCTGTAAAAATCGTATGGGTATCATTTTAGTCTTGGTTTTAGTTTTCGGTTTTTAATTATTTTTTCCTGTGCTTTTCCTGTGCTTATACTCCAGTACTCTTCGCATCGCAATATATGATCTGGCATGGAATTCATTGTTGAGGGCATTTCAAGATTTTATGAAGAAACACTCCTCTCACAAGAAATCTACGGCTCTTTTCGTACCCATTGGGTCTTCAATATTTCATATTATTTGTTCACATTTTTATTCATTTTTTCTTTTTTTATTTGTTTTTCATTTACATTTTTATTTGTTTTATTTTTATATATATTTTTTTCACTCATTTTTTATTTTTTTCACAATTTTCTTTGTGTATTTGTGCTATGTATTATGCATTATACATAATTGTGTGTATAATTACTTTATGATATATGACATTTGATGTATGTATTGAATGCCATGTGTTATTTTTATGTACATTTGTTTTTTAACAGAGACATGATATATAGTTGTTATAGTTATAAAATTTATTGCTTGCATAGTGTGCTTATAATTGACACATATGTGTGTGCCTTTGCACTCTATGTCAGGCATATTCACTTTAATGGTTCATACACACCGCCATAATTATTTCAGCATCATTATGTTTTATCCCCTCACTTTCAACACTTGCTATCACTTTAAGTAGTGATTATTATTCTTCATAATTATTTTATTTTCTTGTCCTCACTTGAGCGCATGCCCAGTTCTGTCCTCCCTAGGAGCCGTCTGACGTGCTCAGTCTGGTATGTGGCTGTCTCTGGCTGTTTTGCAGCTTGAGTCGCTTTCATGCTGATGAGCGCTGATCATAGACTCCCTGTTCATAGTGGGGACTCAACAGCGCATGCGCCGATAATGCTGTGGACGTTTAGAACTGGATACTATTGACGTCATTGTGGACACTACAGCGCAGGTCCTGAATTTTACAAGCTTTATTAGGGAAAGCGGTTTATTGGTTGACCGCACTATATAAACTAGATCCGGGGCACTTGTAAACCACGCCTCCTGAGGAAGCTGCGGCGTAACGCGCGTAGGGGCGGCAGGTTTTACAGCGACATACACTACACATGTAAGTTGTTACTTTCTAATGCAGTCCTTGTATCTTACTCTGGAATTTGTATAGACAGTTTTTACTCTGTGTACACTTAACGCCTACCAGGCTTATTTGATACAAGGCACTTGTGCACTTTATATTCAGCAGTTTACTCTGAGCACTTATTGTATGCAAAACCTTATCTGGGCATACATATTATGTAAATGGGGAGTTTGCTGTTTACTATGCATTCTATTTGTGAAAGGAAAGCAAAGAAACTACATGTTTTATACAGATAAAAACTTTATTAACTGTCAAGGTGCTGGTTTAATTATATTGTGTTTATGTCTGCTGTAACTTGCATTTAGCATTTATGCTCTGTTAATTATTCTAAAAAAATTATTTAGCTTGAAAAACTCCAATTTTGATCTCTTGTGATGCTTAATAGCTGATTTATGAGATTTTTTTTGCTACTATATTTCCAGTGAGTTGAGCCTTTGAAGAATTTTTTCCAGTATTTGGGATATATTTGTACTTTATCCTATATACAGTATGAGCCTGTACATCGATTCCTATATACAGTATGAGGCTGCAAATAGCCTCCTATATACAGTATGAGCCCACATAGCCTCCTGTATACAGTATGAGGCCACATACAGCCTTCTATATACAGTATGAGCCTGCACATTGCTTCTATATACAATATGAGCCCACATAGCCTCCTATATACAGTATGAGCCTGCACATCGCTTCCTATATAAAGTATGAGGCCACATATAGCCTCCTATGTACGGTATGAGCCTGCACATCGCTTCCTATATACAGTATGAGGCTGCATATAGTCTCCTATATACAGTATGAGCACCCACATATAGACTCCTGAATACAGTTTTTGCCTCCTATATACAGTATGAGCTTGTACATCACTTCCTATATACAGTATGAGGCCGCATATAGCTTCCTATATACAGTATGAGCACCCACATATAGCCTCCTATGTACAGTATGAGCCTGCGCATTGCTTCCTATAAACAGTATGAGCATCCACATAGCCTCCTATATACAGTATGAGCCTGCACATCGCTTCCTATAAACAGTATGAGCCTGCAAATCGCTTCCTATATACAGTATGAGCCCACATATAGCCTACTGAATACAGTATTTGCCTCCTATATACAGTCATAGAATCATAGAATCATAGAGTTGGAAGGGACCTCCTGGGCCATCTGGTCCAACCCCCTGCTCAAAGCAGGATTCGCTAAATCATCCCAGTCAGATGTCTGTCCAGCCTCTGTTTGAAGACTTCCATTGAAGGAGAACTCACCACTTCTCGTGGCAGCCTGTTCCACTCATTGATCACTCTAACTGTCAAAAAGTTTTTTCTAATATCTAATCTGTGTCTCTTCCCATTCAGTTTCATCCCATTGCTTCTAGTCTTTCCTTGTGCAAATGAGAATAAAGTTGATCCTTCTACAATGTGACAGCCCTTTAGATATTTGTAGACAGCTATTAAGTCTCCTCTCAGTCTTCTCTTTTGCAAACTAAACATTCCCAAATCCTGCAACCTTTCCTCATAAGACAGGGTTTGCAGACCGGTCACCATTCTGGTCGCTCTTTTCTGAACTTGCTCCAGTTTGTTGATGTCTTTTTTAAAATGTGGTGCCCAAAACTGGACACAATATTCCAGATGAGGTCTGACCAAAGAGGAGTAGAGGGAAATAATGACTTCACGTGATCTAGACTGTATGCTTCTGTTAATACATCCTAGAATTGCATTTGCCTTTTTTGCTGCTGCATCACACTGTTGACTCATATTCAGTCTGTGATCTATTAGTATACCCAAGTCTTTTTCACATGTGCTGTCACTTAGCCCTATTCCTCCCATTCTATATATGCTTTTTTCATTTTTATTGCCCAGATGTAGTACTTTGCATTTCTCCCTGTTAAAAACCATTCTGTTAGTTGCTGCCCACTTCTCCAGTTTATTTAAATCTTTTTGAATCCTCTCTCTCTCTTCTCTAGTATTAGCTATCCCTCCTAGCTTTGTGTCATCAGCAAATTTAATCAGTTTACCCTCAATTCCTTCATCTAAATCGTTGATAAAGATGTTGAACAATACAGGGCCCAGGACAGAGCCCTGTGGTACCCCACTTGAGACATTCTTCCAACTGGATGTGCAGCCATTTACGACCACTCTTTGGGTCCGATCACTAAGCCAGTTATGAATCCACCTAACAGTTGCCTTGTCCATTCCATACTTAGTCATTTTTTCAATAAGGATTGTATGAGAGACTTTGTCAAATGCTTTGCTGAAGTCAAGATATACTATATCTACAGCATTTCCTTGATCCACCCAATCAGTAATACCGTCATAGAAGGAAATTAAGTTAGTCTGACATGACTTATTAGTTACAAACCCATGCTGACTCTGTTTAATCACTTCATTCATTCAGTGTGAGTCCCCATATAGCTTTCTATATACAGTATAATTTCAGTCCTGCATGATTCTACCAAGAAATGTGTGTTCATTCAAACCGCTGGTTTTTGATATTTTGGGCCCTATTGAATAATGAATGTTTTGAATTTTCTCCAAAAGTAAAGTAGTTGCAAACTCATCCTTTTAGAAACTTGTTTGGGCTGTTGAGAGGAGTAAAAAAACATCAAAAATTTCAATCCTGCATGATTCTACCAAGAAATGTGATTCTTCATTCAAAACGCTGGTTTTTGCTATTGGGCTCTATTGAATAATGAATGTTTTGAATTTTCTCCAAAAGTAAAGTAGTTGCAAACTCATCCTTTTAGAGTCTTTTTTGGGCTCATGAGAGGAGTAGAAAAACATCAAAAATTTCAGTCCTGCACGATTCTACCAAGAAATGTGAGTGTTCATTCAAACCGCTGGTTTTTGATAGTTTGAGCCCTATTGAATAATGAATGTTTTGAATTTTCTCCAAAAGTAAAGTAGTTGCAAACTCATCCTTTTAGAAACTTGTTTGGGCTGTTGAGAGGAGTAAAAAAACATCAAAAATTTCAATCCTGCATGATTCTACCAAGAAATGTGATTCTTCATTCAAAACCTGATTTTTGCTATTGGGCTCTATTGAATAATGAATGTTTTGAATTTTCTCCAAAAGTAAAGTAGTTGCAAACTCATGCTTTTAGAGACTTGTTTGGGCTCATGAGAGGAGTAGAACAACATCAAAAATTTCAGTCCTGCATGATTCTACCAAGAAATGTGTGTTCATTCAAACCGCTGGTTTTTGATATTTTGGGCCCTATTGAATAATGAATGTTTTGAATTTTCTCCAAAAGTAAAGTAGTTGCAAACTCATCCTTTTAGAAACTTGTTTGGGCTGTTGAGAGGAGTAAAAAAACATCAAAAATTTCAATCCTGCATGATTCTACCAAGAAATGTGATTCTTCATTCAAAACCTGATTTTTGCTATTGGGCTCTATTGAATAATGAATGTTTTGAATTTTCTCCAAAAGTAAAGTAGTTGCAAACTCATGCTTTTAGAGACTTGTTTGGGCTCATGAAAGGAGTAGAAAAACATCAAAAATTTCAGTCTTGCATGATTCTACCAAGAAATGTGTGTTCATTCAAACCGCTGGTTTTTGATAGTTTGGGCCCTATTGAATAATGAATGTTTTGAATTTTCTCCAAAAGTAAAGGAGTTGCAAACTCATCCTTTTAGAAACTTGTTTGGGCTGTTGAGAGGAGTAAAACATCAAAAATTTCAATCCTGCATGATTCTACCAAGAAATGTGATTCTTCATTCAAAACCTGATTTTTGCTATTGGGCTCTATTGAATAATGAATGTTTTGAATTTTCTCCAAAAGTAAAGTAGTTGCAAACTCATCCTTTTAGAAACTTGTTTGGGCTGTTGAGAGGAGTAAAAAACCATCAAAAATTTCAATCCTGCATGATTCTACAAAGAAATGTGATTCTTCATTCAAACCGCTGGTTTTTGATATTTTGGGCACTATTGAATAATGAATGTTTTGAATTTTCTCCAAAAGTAAAGCAGTTGCAAACTCATCCTTTTAGAAACTTGTTTGGGCTGTTGAGAGGAGTAAAAAAACATCAAAAATTTCAATCCTGCATGATTCTACCAAGAAATGTGATTCTTCATTCAAAACCTGATTTTTGCTATTGGGCTCTATTGAATAATGAATGTTTTGAATTTTCTCCAAAAGTAAAGTAGTTGCAAACTCATCCTTTTAGAAGCTTGTTTGGGCTGTTGAGAGGAGTAAAAAACCATCAAAAATTTCAATCCTGCATGATTTTACCAAGAAATGTGATTCTTCATTCAAACCGCTGGTTTTTGATATTTTGGGCCCTATTGAATAATGAATGTTTTGAATTTTCTCCAAAAGTAAAGTAGTTGCAAACTCATCCTTTTAGAAGCTTGTTTGGGCTGTTGAGAGGAGTAGAAAAACATCAAAAATTTCAGTCCTGCACGATTCTACCAAGAAATGTGATTGTTCATTCAAAACGCTGCTTTTTGCTATTGAGCTCAATTGAATAATGAATGTTTTGAATTTTCTCCAAAAGTAAAGTAGTTGCAAGCTCATCCTTTTAGAGTCTTGTTTGGGCTCATGAGAGGAGTAGAAAAACATCAAACATTTCAATCCTGCATGATTCTACCAAGAAATGTGATTGTTCATTCAAAAAGCTGCTTTTTGCTATTGAGCTCTAATGAATAATGAATGTTTTGAATTTTCTCCAAAAGTAAAGTAGTTGCAAACTCATCCTTTTAGAAACTTGTTTGGGCTGTTGAGAGGAGTAAAAAAACATCAAAAATTTCAATCCTGCATGATTCTACCAAGAAATGTGAGTGTTCATTCAAACCGCTGGTTTTTGCTATTTTGGGCCCTATTGAATAATGAATGTTTTGAATTTTCTCCAAAAGTAAAGTAGTTGCAAACTCATCCTTTTAGAAACTTGTTTGGGCTGTTGAGAGGAGTTGAAAAGCATCAAAAATTTCAATCCTGCACGATTCTACCAAGAACTGTGATTGTTCATTCAAAACACTGCTTTTTGCTATTAGACCCTGTTGAATAAGGAATGTTTTGAATTTTCTCCAAAAGTAAAGTAGTTACAAACTCATTCTTCTACAGTCTTGTTTAGGCTCATGAGAGGAGTAGAAAAGCATCAAAAATTTTAAACATGCACGATTCTACCAAGAAATGTGAGTGTTCATTCAAACCACTGCTTTTTGCTATTGGTACCTATTGAATAATGAATGTTTTGAATTTTCTCCAAAAGTAAAGTAGTTGCAAACTCATCCTTTTAGAAACTTGTTTGGGCTGTTGTGAGGAGTAGAAAAACATCAAAAATTTCAATCCTGCATGATTCTATTAAGAAATGTGAATTCATTCAAACCGCTGGTTTTTGCTATTGGGCCCTATTGAATAATAAATAATTTTCTCCAAAAGTAAAGTAGTTGCAAACTCATCCTTTTAGAAACTTGTTTGGGCTGTTGAGAGTAGTAGAAAAGCATCAAAAATTTAAATCCTGCATGATTCTACCAAGAACTGTGATTGTTCACTCAAAACGCTTCTTTTTGCTATTAGACCCTATTGAATAATGAATGTTTAGAATTTTCTCCAAAAGTAAAGTAGTTGCAAGCTCATCCTTTTATAGTCTTGTTTGGGCTGTTGAGAGGAGTAGAAAAACATCAAAAATTTCAATCCTCTGGCTTCAGTGTCTCTAGTATTTACCTTGGCCTCCAACACAGCCAGTTGCTGCTCAAAAGTGCGGTCTGCACAATCAACACTTGTTCCTGTGTTACTGGTGTTCTGTAATGTCAGTTGATCCCCTGATGTGTGTCCGGCAATGTCTTCTGCTCTGTCCACATTCCCACTACTAGTCCCTCCACCATTACCAAGCAGCAGCTTACCACCTCTGCACGATGGACCCCGGGCTACGAACGCACCTTACCATCATCTTTATTACTTGGTGCGTTCTGCCAGCCCTAACATTATGCTAGCGCCAGGGTTTGGCTCGTAATGGCGGATGAACAGCAACTACAGCGGTACATTCAGCAGCTGGAGGGTAGGTTGGCGGCTTTTGAGTGCACAACCACAGCCGTGGATGTTACCACAGTAGCTGCTCAGGCTGCTAGCATCGCTGTAGCCACTTTGTCCAATGCCCCACCTGTTCCGACATTATCCTGTCTCCCGTTGCCAGATAAGTTTTCTGGTGATAGCCAGTAATGTAGGGGATTCGTGAGCCAGTGTACTATACACCTTGTGCTTCTGGCTGCACGTTTCCCCTCAGAGTGGGCCAAGGTGGGATTCATAATACCTCTCTCATTGGACAGGGCGTTGGAGTGGGCCACGACATTGTGGGAGTGTGACGATCATGCAGTGCAGAGTGCTTCACAGTTTCTGAACACTCTGAAACAGGTCTTTTTGGGACCTCGAGTCACCCACGAAACAGCGCTCCAATTGGCATCTACACAGGGTTCGTCCACGGTCAGCCAATTTGCTACCCATTTCCGGACACAGGCTTCCAAGCTGGAGTGGCCGGATAAAGTCCTCATTCCCGTGTTTTGGAGGGGGCTGGCTGACCATGTAAGAATGCTCTGGCCACTAGGGAGATTCCTGCCACACTGGAGGAGCTAATAGCGGTCTCTACTCGAATCGACCTTCATTTTAATGAGCGAAGGTTGGAATGAGCCCAGTGCAGGCAGAGGTTTCAGATGGCTCCCAGCTTCGCCAAACCCCTGGAATCCCCGGCCCAGACATCCGAGCCACTTGAGGCCATGGAGGTGACGCGGGCGGGATCTAAGTCCTGGACCGCTCGTACATGCATGGTCTGTCGGATATGCCAGCAGTGAGGAAATATCGCCTCTAGGTGTCCTCAGCGAGCGATGGAACGTCCACGCTTAGTGTCATTAGGAGCTGGTTCACTAGACGCAGCAATGCCATCCTCTAAGCTCAACTTTAGGGGGACTATCGGTATTGGCCCATCCACCCAGGTGGTAGAGCTTTGCGTGAATTCCGGGATGGAGGGCAAATTTATGTCTTCTGCCTTCTCCCGATGGCACGCAATTCCACTGGTGATGCTCGCCAAGCCAGTGACCATACGGGTGATAAATGGGTCGACATTACCCTCACAGATAACACATCAGACCATCCTATTTACTCTATCCATGTCTCCATGCCATCTGGAGATCATCTGCTAGTCATGTCTGAGGGCATTGATGAGGTTCTCTTAGGGATGCCATGGCAAAGCTATCACACCCCTCATATAAAGTGTTCTTCTGGGAGAATTCTGGGATGGAGTAAATCCTGTGAGGGTAGATGTCAGGAGTGCCTTCAAGTTGCTTCTACAGAGGTAACCGCAGATCTTTCCTCTCTCCCCAACCACTTTTGGTCCAATGCGGACATGTTCACCAAGAAGGCAGCGGAGTTTCTTCCGCCTCACCATCCCTACAACAGTTCTATTGACCTCTTGCCTGGTGCTGAGCCTCCCCGCGGTCAGGTTTATCCTCTCTCTCCCGTTGACAGTCAATGTCTCAGTACATCCAGGAGAATCTGGCAAGAGGATTCATTAGAAAGTCAGTGTCACCTGCAGGGGCGGGGTTCTTCTTTGAACAAAAGAAGAACGGGGTGCTACATCTGTGCATAGACTACAGGGGTCTTAACGCCATTACCATTAAGAACAAGTACCCTCTGCCCCTGATATTGGAGCTTTTAGATAGGTTGCGGGGAGCGAGGGTTTTTACTAAGCTTGATCTGCAGGGTGCCTACAACCTGATACGCATCCGTGAGGGGGATGAATGGAAGACCGCATTTAACATCAGGGATGGGCACTATAAATACCTGGTGATGCTATTCGGGCTTTGTAATGCTCTGGCTGTCTTCCAATACTTTGTGAACGACATCTTCCGGGATATGCTCACCACCTCAGTTGTAGTCTATCTGGATAATATTTTCGTCTACTCTCCAGATATTGACTCCCACCGGAGAGATGTTTGCAAAGTCTTCGACCTCCTACGGGCAAACTCCCTCTACGCTAAGTTGAAGTAGTGTGTGTTTGAGCAGGAGTCCTTTCCTGGGCTATATCATCAACCCCCAAGGATTGGCCATGGATCCTGCCAAGCTACAGGCGGTCATGGATTGGCAGGAGCCTCATTCCCTTAAGACGGTGCATCATTTTTTTGGATTTATCAACTAATACCGCCAATTCATCTCCCACTTCTCAACTTTGGTAGCACAGCTGGTAGACAGTCTGGGCCACCCATTGTGACACGTGTTCCAATTGTTCCATTGTGACACACCTGGCTGTTGTAAGTCAATAGGACACTCAGGTGAAGGTAGGTATTTAGGTAGGCCACAAGAGGGAGACAATGGAACACGTGTCACAATGGGCGGTACAGACTGTCTTCCAGCTGTGCGGAAGCAGCCAGCTTCAGTCTGCTGAGAGAGCCTCAGTAGACAGGTAGGGAGGTGGGTATGCACACTCATTGGTTACGATACCCAGCATCAGGAGAGATAAGGTTTCCAAAAACAGACTGATTTGAATTGAAACCACAGAAAGTTGCCTATTCAAAGCAATATTTGAATGCTTTTTTCAACTTTGGTTCCTCTGCATTAGTTTTTTCTTGGTCCAAGTTGCACATTTCAAATGCCAAATGCATTTGGCTTGATTTAACTTGACCAACTCTGCTACATCAATTACTCACCTATATATGGAAGGCATTGTATTGTATTCAGTCTGCAGTTTAAATCATCTATCTTGGCTTTTGCTGCTTGGTAGGTACAGGTGTGAAGCTGCTGCAATGTGTGATACATTTCTGCACACCCACCGTCTTAGTAAGGGAAAAGCGCCCCCACAACAAGTTGGAGTTTCGGTGAGAAAAGAGCCCGTACAGGGTGAAGCGACTACTCAGCAGACGGGGACCCGTCTATGAGATTCAACCTGAAACAGGTGAAGAGCTTCCCACCCGTACACTACATCGGAATAAGCTGCAACCCTGCTTGTCTCGGGACCCTCGAGTGGTACCAGCTGCCCCGATGCCCACGGCAGCTGAACCAGTGATGCCTGAGACTACAGAAATAACCGAGGAAACTTCGACTTCCACTTTCCTAGTGGCTGATTCTTCAACCTCTACTGATCTAAGACGCTCTGAACGTTCAATGGCAGGTGTACCCCCATACGCTACAATCAGGACAAATTCATCTGGCAAATTGTACAAGGTCTGGAAGATTGCTAGCAGGAGCTCCAGAAACTCTCTCCTATGGAATGGCGAGCTCACAGGGAGGGAGAATGTAAGGGAGTGAAGTGTTGTGAGTTCATTTTCCCCTTCACTACTGAGGCCCGATGAACTCCCTCTTCTGGTAAAGAAAGGTAGTGAGCCTGATTATCAAACATCTGAGCCTAATGATGATGACTGGCTGAGTGGAGTTACTGACTGGATATAAGGCCGCCGACGCCCTTCTGCCCTGCGGGTGATTTCTCTGTGGGATCCTTGGAGACCAGTCTGAATTCCTGCTCATCTAAAGCTAAGTTTTCTGCTCTGCCTTTTGCATTTTTGCTTTGCCTTGTTTTGCTTTGTTTTTCTGGATTTCTGCCATTCCCTGCTGGGGTGAGCTGAATTCCTTTAGCTCTGTCTTCTGAAAATACCTGAGTGCTGATTTAGTTTTGAAGCCTAGCTGCTTCAGGGTCTTTTTCCATATCAGCTTGCTGGCTAATGTCTTTGATAGGGTTTTTGCAGATTGCAGACAGCAACCTTCCTTTCCTGTCCTGTTTAGTTAGTTTTGGGCCCCATCGCTTGCTCAGCCTATCTTTCTGTCTGTGTGAGTGTTTTTTCATCTTGCTTCACCGTCATTATATGTTGGGGGCTGCCTTTTGCTTTGGGGTCTGCTCTGGGGCAGTTTAGATTTCCTTTTCTGTCTTTAGGCTATTTAGCTCTCTGGCTGTGATCGAGGGGTCTAGGGCACCGTAGGGACCCCCCACGGCTACTGCTAGTTGTGTTGATAGGTTCAGTGGTCTGCAACCTGATAGTTGCCAACTTCTCTGGTTTTCTGGACGTAGCTTCTATTTTTGTCTGCCTCCTACGGTGACTCATTCATAACAGTGAAGTACAGGAAGAGCCGAGGGAGAGTTCCCTCCTCTCCTTCGTGCCCTGAACCATTGACAAGGGCAGCAGGTTCCCCGGGGGACACTCTAGCACCCAGAAACAGGAAGGTAGGACAGCTGAGAGCGATTTAGATGAAGGAATTGAGGGTAAACTGATTAAATTTGCTGATGACACAAAGCTAGGAGGGATAGCTAATACTAGAGAAGAGAGAGAGAGGATTCAAAAAGATTTAAATAAACTGGAGAAGTGGGCAGCAACTAACAGAATGGTTTTTAACAGGGAGAAATGCAAAGTACTACATCTGGGCAATAAAAATGAAAAAAGCATATACAGAATGGGAGGAATAGGGCTAAGTGACAGCACATGTGAAAAAGACTTGGGTATACTAATAGATCACAGACTGAATATGAGTCAACAGTGTGATGCAGCTGCAAAAAAGGCAAATGCAATTCTAGGATGTATTAACAGAAGCATACAGTCTAGATCACGTGAGGTCATTATTTCCCGCTACTCCTCTTTGGTCAGACCTCATCTGGAATATTGTGTCCAGTTTTGGGCACCACATTTTAAAAAAGACATCAACAAACTGGAGCAAGTTCAAAAAAGAGCGACCAGAATGGTGACCGGTCTGCAAACCCTGTCTTATGCGGGAAGGTTGCAGGATTTGGGAATGTTTAGTTTGCAAAAGAGAAGACTGAGAGGAGACTTAATAGCTGTCTACAAATATCTAAAGGGCTGTCACATTGTAGAAGGATCAACTTTATTCTCATTTGCACAAGGAAAGACTAGAAGCAATGGGATGAAACTGAATGGGAGGAGACACAGATTAGATATTAGAAAAAACTTTTTGACAGTTAGAGTGATCAATGAGTGGAATAGGCTGCCACAAGAAGTGGTGAGTTCTCCTTCAATGGAAGTCTTCAAACAGAGGCTGGACAGACATCTGACTGGGATGATTTAGCGAATCCTGCTTTGAGCAGGGGGTTGGACCAGATGGCCCAGGAGGTCCCTTCCAACTCTACGATTCTATGATTCTATACTTGGAGCAAAAAGGATATCATCAGTCTCATACCCCCCTGGCTCCCGCAGTAACCCCTCGTACCCCAACTAGACATCGTTAAAGTCTCAGGATCCAGAGTACTACGGACTACAAGCGCTGCTGGTGACTCGGCGCCAACATTGGAGAAGAGTGACACCTTCAAACAAGACCCCAGCAGACTGATAAGTTTTACCTTAAGAAAATAACTTATTACTGTTAAATACTGTTTATGCTTTTTGACCGTTTGCTAAACCCATTCACATTATATTCATTTCCACACTGTTAATTTCACCAGTGTCATTCCCTGTAAATAAACTTCCCTATAACTGTTGGTCCGTCTGTTCCATGGTGACATACCTACTATTTCTGCATGTTATTATAGCCTCAGCAGACAGGTAGGGAGGGGGGTATGCATGCTCGTTCATTACAATACCCAACGTCAGGAGAGATAAGGTTTCAAAAAACAGACTGAATTGAAACCAAAGCAAGTTGTCTTTTTAAAGCAATATTTGAATGCTTTTTTCAACTTTGGTTACTCTGCATTAGTTTTTTCTTGGTCCAAGTTGCACATTTCAAATACCAAATGAATTTGGCTTTATTTTGAATTGACCAACTCTGCTACATCAGGTATTCACCTATATATGGAAGGCATTGTTTTGCATTCAGTCTGCAATTTTAATCATCTAACTTGGCTTTTCCTGCTTGGTAGGTAAAGGTGTAATAAGCTGCTGTAATGTGTTTAGCTTTGGATGCATACATTTCTACCTACCCACCTGCTACAAGGCCTTCAGCCCCTTACCCTCAGTACTTCCCACCTTAATTCAAGTATCCCATGTGTATTTAAGTTATTCAATTTCTACCACATTCTGGACGTTTATGATTTCTTTTGTGAAACATTGTCTCCCTCTTGTGGCCCTCCAACTTCTAAATTTTGTGTATATGTATTCAATGACAAAGAAGGAATTGGTCTGGTGTGTTGATTGAATTAGTGGCCTACCTAATTACCTAACTACCTTCACCTGTTTGAGTATCCTATTGGCTTACAGCAGCCAGGTGTGTCACAATGGAACAATTGGAACACGTGTCACAATAGGCGGCCCAGACTGTCTTCCAGCTGTGCGGCAGCAGCCAGCTTCAGTCTGCTGAGGTAACCTCAGCAGACAGGTAGAGAGGGGGGTATGCACGCTCGTTGGTTACAACACCCAGCATCTGGAGAGATAAGGTTTCCAAAAAAAAGACAGAATTGAATTGAAATCAAAGCCATATTTGAATGCTTTTTTCAACTTTGGTTGCTCTGCATTAGCTTTTTCTTGGTCCAAGTTGCACATTTGAAATGCCAAATACATATGGCTTGATTTAACTTGACCAACTCTGCTACATCATCTCCACCTATATATGGAAGGCATTGTATTGTATTCAGTCTGCAATTGAAATCATCTATCTTGGCTTTTGCTGCTTGGTAGGTACAGGTGTGATCTGGGCCTGACTGGGACTAAAATTCAGCCCTGGCATTTGAAGGAGCACAGGCCCACTTGTTGCATCGTGAAAATGCAATCTGTGTGAACCTGTAGATTACAAGACGTGAGGCGAGCGTAACACGACTATATAACATACAGTCTCAGAAGGCCAAGTATAACAGTTCAGTCCTATTTATTGCTCTAAGGCCGAGGTCATACAAGCATATAACATGGCTGAGTGCTATGTGATAAAACATCCCATAGCACTCGGCCCAGTGTTACACTATGGTGCAGCTCAAATCTGTGATTATTTTCTCATGTCGATTGGACATGAGAACAATAGCTGCATGCTGCGACAGGCAGCGAGTCTATGGATGCATGTGAAACATTGGACTGCATTCTGATGTCATCCCAGTGCAGTCCGATATACGCCGAGACAGGTAATAGAGGAGATGGAGAAATTACTTTTTCCATCCACTCTGCACCTGAGCTGCGATTCTGTCATGCGAGAGGATGGGAGCAGACAACACTGATACTAGGTTCCCGCTTGCAGCAAAGATGGAGCACAGGGTTATTGGCATATCGCATCCGATGCTCTCGCATCAGATTTTATGCACTCTTGTGATTACAGCCTTAGTTGCAGTACCAATAAAAGTTGCTACTTTACACAGAGCGGGGTCTCGTAGATAATGAAGATGATGCTGTGCTCTCCATAGTGCTACGGCCTCTTCATATAGCTGATGGGCAGGGAGTCAGAAACCCACTGAACTATTATTGATGACCTATATCTATAACTTTGATAAACAAAAACAACTGAGTGTAAATCCAATAAAATACAAATTTTATTAAGTATTCAATATACAAAAGTTCATATAGATGTACATAAAAGCATAAAAGGGTTCACATACGGGGAATGAGCAGACAAGAAAGTATATAGAAACCGGGCCTTAGATAAACATCAAGAGGTGGGAAGAAGGTTTAAAGTCATATAGGTTATATATGTGTACCATAATGCACGGCTTTAAAGTGCATGTGCCAGAATGTAAACCATAAAAAAATAGTAGATTCAATAGACGTGCCGGGTCTCCTGTGAGATCCCTAGCAGTTTCTCATATATCAAAAATGCATATTGTAGCAAATGTCACTCTTACCCATAATTCTGCGCTAAGAGTTCCTGGAGCACACAGCCCCAATGCGCGTTTCCCCCGAGGAAGCCAACGCCAAAGCACTTACTCTCCGGCGGTACACAACTGACACGATGACATGATGTCATCATGTCAGCTGTTTCACATGCTGATTGGTGGAGGAAGTGGCCGGAGGTCATTTATATTTCACAGTCAGCTTGAAGACTTACACTTGTTCCTCTTCAGCAGTTTATTGTAAAATAATTCACACTGCTGCTGCGCCCGGCGTCTATCATTATTTGCATCTCTGACGGTCACGTCAATAGCGCTCCAGAGAATGAGCTACTGAGCTCCTGATTGGCTGCAGCACTACTGACGAGACAACAGAACTGTAGACGCTGCATCTGCACAGTGTGAATAAAGCACAGGTTGTTATTTTTAAAACAAACAACGTGGGGGGTAGTGCCATGTGATGTTTTATCGGATAGCACTCGGCCCAGTGTTATTCTATGGGGCAGAGGAGATCAGTAATTATTTTCTCATGTCAAATCGTCATGAGAGAACAATGGCAGCATGCTGTGATTGGCAGCGAGACTCGGCTCACTCGAACCCATATAAGCCTATGGGTCTTAGTGAAACTTTACACTGCACTCGGATGTCATCCCAGTGCAGTCCGATATACACAAAGTCAGGCCATGGAGGAGATGGAGAAATTACTTTCTCCGTCTCCTTCGCTTCTGTGCTGTGATTCTCTCATGAGAGAGGATTGGAGCACAGAGCACGGACACTCAGATCACGCTTGCAGCACAGCTGGAGCCGAGTATCATTAGTATATCGCATCCAATGTGACTCCACTCCAGCCTTAGGCTCTGTGTCCACAATGAGATTATGGTGCGTTTTTGACACTACATATTTTTGTTCCATCAAAAATGCAGCTTCTTACAGATCAGCAATGTGGATGGGATTTATAAAAACCTCCTACCCGCTGGGATTTTTTTATGCAGTGTAAACTGACCGGGAGTGTGTGCTTCAAATTCACAACCTGTCACTTTTTCTTGCAGATATGCTAAGTTTTCTGTGTACATTTTTCCCATAGACACTTTGGACCAATTGCCCAGGATCAATAACTCTGTAGCAAGAGATATCATAAAACTTAACTTTTAGGCTATGTGCACACGTAGCGGATCTCTTGCGGAAATTACCGTGAGAATTCCGGATTCCATTCCGCGGGAGAATCGCATTTAAATTCCCACGGAAAAACTAGCATTTTGCAAGCGTAATTAGCTTGCAGAATGCTGGCGTTTTCCAAGCGATCTGTAGCATCGCTTGGAGAACTGATTGACAGGTTGGTCACACTCGTCAAACATTCATTGAGTGTGACCAACTTTTTACTATTGAGGCTGCCTATGCAGCATCAGTAGTAAAAGATAGAATGTAAAAAATAATTAAAAAAATATTGTTATTCTTACCTTCCGGTGTCCCGCGCAGCCTTCCCGCCTCTCTCCACGCTCCTGGTCCCAGTAATCCTTTGCGCGAATGACCGCGAGACTTTGCGCTCCCACGACGACAACATGAATGAACACGAGACGTCGTGCTCCCGCGACATCGCGACGTCATCGCGGTCATTCTCGCATAGGATTACTGGGACCGGGAGCGTGGAGAGAGGCGGGAAGGCTGCGCGGGACGTCGGAAGGTAAGAATTACAATATTTTTTACAGGGATATGGTACCCAGAGCCCCGAGGAAAGTCTCCCTTCCTCCGGATCATGGGTACCATCCGCAAATGTTCTGCTTACTTTTCGCACAGCCACATGCGGAAAGTAAGCAGAACAATGCATTCCTATGGGTGCGGGATCGCCACAATTCTGCTAAATTAATGAGCATGCTGCGTTTTTTACCGTGAAGCAATTCCGCTGCGGAAAAAACTGCAGCATTAGCACAGCATTGCAGAATCCCAAAGGAATGCATAGGATGCTTATTTTTCGCGTTCTCACGGCAAAATCGCGCTTTTAAAACCGCCACAAAATTTATGGACATACAGATCATTTTACCAGGACCTTTGTCAGTCCCAATTTTGAAATCCAGTGTTCCTCAACTGAAAACAAGGTTATTACCTTCAGTATCCGCTGCTTACCAGACGCCTCTTATTCCAGAGTTTAAGACCAGATATTGGTTTCAATTCGATTCAGTCTGTTTTTGGAAACCTTATCTCTCCTGATGCTGGGTATTGTAACCAACAAGCGTGCATACCCCCCTCTCTACCTGTCTGCTGAGGCTCCCTCAGCAGACTGTAGCTGGCTATTGTCGCACAGTTGGAAGACAGTGTGGGCCGCCCATTGTGACACGTGCAGCAGTGCCTGTGACAGATCGCTGATCCGTGATGTGACAGATAAGCGATCTGTCACAGGACAGTGATGTCCCCCATGGGACATTATAATATAAAGTAAAAAAAAAGTGTAAAAATAATTTAAAAAAAAAAAAAAAAAAATATTCCCTAATAAATTCATTTTTTCAAAATAAAAAGACAAAAAAACAATAAAAGTACACATATTTGGTATTGCTGCGTCCGTAATGACCCACCCTATAAAACTGTTCCATTAGTTAACCCCTTTAGCGAACTCTTTAAAAAACAAATAGAAAATGAGGCAAAAAATAATGATTTATCATACTGCCTTACAATAAAGTGCAATAACGCGCGATCAAAAAGATGCATATGAGTATCCATGGTACCACTGAAAATGTCATCTTGTCCCGCAAAAAACGAGCCGCCACACAGCAACATCAGCGAAAAAATAAAGTTATAGCTCGCAGAATAAAACGATGCAAAAATAATTATTTTTTATATAAAATTGTTTTCATTGCATAAAACCGCCAAAACATAAGAAAAATGACATAAATGAGGTATCGCTGTAACCGTACTGACCCGGAGAATAAAACTGCCTTATCAATTGAACCACACGCGGAACGGTGTTAACGCACCCCACCAAAAGATATTCATGAATCGCTAGTTTTTGTTCGTTCTGCGTCCCAAAAATCGGAATAAAAAGCGATTAAATGTCACGTGCCCGAAAATGGTACCAATAAAAACGTCAACTTGTCCTGCAAAAATTAAGGCCTCACATGACTCGGTGGGTCAAAATAAGGAAAAATTATAGCTCTCAAAATGTGATGATGCATAAACTATTTTTACAATAAAAGGCGTCTTTTAGCGTATGACAGCTGCCAAAAATAAAAACCCGCCATCTATAGTAAATCAAACCCCCCTTTATCACCCCCTTAGTTAGGGAAAAATAATAAAATAAAATGTTTTTTATTTATTTCCATTTTCCCATTAGGGCTGGGGTTAGGGTTAGGGTTGGAGTTCGAATTGGGGGGTTTCCACTGTTTTGGCACATCAGGGGCTTTCCAAACGCGACATGGCGTTCGATCTCAATTCTAGCCAAAAAAATTAAATGGCGCTGCTTCCCTTCCGAGCTCTGCCATGTGCCCAAATAGTGGTTTACCCCCATATATTGGGTATCAGCATACTCAGGACAAATTGCACAATAACCTTTGGGGTCCTGTTGCTCTTGGGAAAATAAAAATTGGGGGAGAAAAGTTCATTTTTGTGGAAAAAATGACTTTTTTAATTGTACGGCTGTACGTTATAAACTTCTGTGAAGCCCTTGAGGGTTCAAAGTGCTCACCACACATCTAGATAAGTTCCTTGGGGGGTCTAGTTTCCAAAATGGGGTCACTTGTGGGGGGTTTCCACTGTTTAGGCACATCAGGGGCTCTACAAACGTGGCATGGCATCCAATCTGAATTCCAGCCAATTTTGCAGTGAAAAAGTCAAACGGCGCTCCTTCCCTTCCGAGCTCTGCCATGCGCCCAAACAGTGGTTCCTTCCAACAATTCAGGTATCGGCGTACTCAGGACAAATTGCACAATAACATTTCCAGTCCAATTTCTCCCGATACCCTTGGTAAAATAAAAAATTTGAACATGAAATAATTTTTTTGTGAAAAAAAGTTAAATGTTCATTTTTTATTTTTAAACATTCAAAAAATTCCTGTGAAGCACCTGAAGGGTTAATAAACTTCTTGAATGTGGTTTTGAGCACCTTGAGGGGTGCAGTTTTTAGAATGGTGTCACTTTTCGGTATTTTCTATCATATAGACCCCTCAAAGTGACTTCAAATGTGGTGTGGTCCGTAAAAATAAAATGGTGTTGCAAAAATGAGAAATCGCTGGTCAATAGTGTGGAGCGATACAATCAGATATCGTGAAATATCGGATCGGATTAGATCGGACCGATACCACAAAAGTATCGGGTATCGCCGATTCCGATACCGGAAGCCAAATTCAAGTCAATGGGACAGAAATATCGGAATTAAAAAAAACCCTTTCTTTTCTTGTAGGTTAATTCTTGTAGAATGTATTGGGGGAGGTGGACGAGACATTAAAGGCATAGAGGTTTATCCCAATCAAATGGAATAACAGGAATTAATTTGTTTTTTTAAAGACGTTCGGAGTTACAAAGATATTGACTATGTTAACCTTTTCTATATTTTGTCAGATATGTATGTTTCACTACTTCCATGCTCTTCACCTTCTTTTTTACTTCACCCACACTTTCTCCTTCATCATCCTCAGCAGCAGGACCATCTTTTTAATCAACTTCTTCTTCACCTCATTCATCATCTTCTTCACCGTCTTCCTATTATTCTTTTTTTTACATTCTTCATATTCTTCTTATTCAACTATTATTCTTCTTCTTATTCTACTTCATCTTCTTCCTATTCTTCTTCTTCTTCATCATATTCTTATTTGTGATTCATTCCTGTAGTTGCTATGTATAAAAGTTTGAAGATTACACATTCCGTTCTGCCTGTCACAAAAGATTTACAACAGGCTTTGTCCGCGCTCAGTTTGGCCTGCAGTAGCAGGCATTTTCCAGGGGCACCACGAGGAGGAACGGACTCCTAGAATCGTAGAGTTGGAAGGGACCTCCTGGGCCATCTGGTCCAACCCCCTGCTCAAAGCAGGATTTGCTAAATCATCACAGTCAGATGTCTGTCCAGCCTCTGATTGAAGACTTCGATTGAAGGAGAACTCACCACATCTCGTGGCAGCTTGTTCCACTCATTGATCACTCTGTCAAAAAGTTTTTTCTAATATCTAATCTGTGTCTCCTCCCATTCAGTTTCATCCCGTTGCTTCTAGTCTTTCCTTGTGCATACACTGCTTAGTCATCTTCTGCTTATAATTTAGATATCTTTTGCTCTGAATTTTAGTCTTATGCTCAATGTTCTTCTGCTTCTTGGTCTTCTGCTTCTTGGTCTTCTGCTTCTTGGTCTTCTGTCTCTTGTTGTTCTGTATCTTGGTGGTTGTCTTCATGTTCTTTGTCCTCTTGGTCATCTTCTTCAGGGTCATCATTTTGGTTTTCGGGGTAGTCTTCCGGGTCGTCGTCTTCAGGGAGATCCAGAGTGATAATAAACAAAAAACATTTCCAAAAGCTTGAACTTGGAAATGTAGCAGAAGGTACAAGGCGGCTGAGGAACTGTCGAGAACCAGCTGACGGTGCTGGAATCCGGATGGGTAGCCGAAGCTGCAAGAGCCAATGGAACTAGCGAGGACCAGCTGATGGTGCTGGAACCCGGAAGGGCAGCAGAAGGAACAAGAGCCAATGGCACTACCGAGGACCAGCTGACCGTGCTGGAATCCGGTTACTAAGCAGGAGGTACCTGTGCTAGAAAGCACTACCAAGGACCAGCAGACGTTGCTGGAACTCGGCTACCAAGAAGGAGGCACCTAGGCCAAAGGCACTGCCTGGAACCAGCTGACGGTGCTGGAACCCGGAAGGGCAGCAGAAGCTGCAAGAGCAAATGGTACTAGCGAGAACCAGCTGACGGTGCTGGAACCCGGAAGGGCAGCAGAAGGAACAAGAGCCAATGGCACTACCGAGGACTAGCTGACGGTGCTGGAAGCCGGCTACTAAGCAGGAGGTACCTGTGCTAGAAAGCACTACCAAGGACCAGCAGACATTGCTGGAACTCGGATAGCGAGAAGGAAGCACCTAGGCCAAAGGCTCTGCCTGGAACCAACTGACGGTGCTGGTACCTGGAAGGGCAGCAGAAGCTGCAAGAGCAAATGGAACTAGCGAGAACCAGCTGATGGTGCTGGAACCCAGAAGGGCAGCAGAAGGAACAAGAGCTAATGGCAGTACTGAGGACCAACTGACGGTGCTTGAACCCGGTTACTAAACAGGACGTACCTGTGCTAGAAAGCACTACCAAGTACCAGAAAACATTGCTGGAACTCGGATACCGAGAAGGAGGCACCTAGGCCAAAGGCTCTGCCTGGAACCAGCTAACGCTGCTGGAACCCGGAAGGGCAGCAGAAGGAACAAGAATCATAGAATCATAGAATTGTAGAGTTGGAAGGGACCTCCTGGGCCATCTGGTCCAACCCCCTGCTCAAAGCAGGATTTGCTAAATCATCCCAGTCAGATGTCTGTCCAGCCTCTGTTTGAAGACTTCCATTGAAGGAGAACTCACCACTTCTCGTGGCAGCCTGTTCCACTCATTGATCACTCTAACTGTCAAAAAGTTTTTTCTAATATCTAATCTGTGTCTCCTCCCATTCAGTTTCATCCCATTGCTTCTAGTCTTTCCTTGTGCAAATGAGAATAAAGTTGATCCTTCTACAATGTGACAGCCCTTTAGATATTTGTAGACAGCTATTAAGTCTCCTCTCAGTCTTCTCTTTTGCAAACTAAACATTCCCAAATCCTGCAACCTCTCCTCATAAGACAGGGTTTGCAGACCGGTCACCATTCTGGTCGCTCTTTTCTGAACTTGCTCCAGTTTGTTGATGTCTTTTTTAAAATGTGGTGCCCAAAACTGGACACAATATTCCAGATGAGGTCTGACCAAAGAGGAGTAGAGGGAAATAATGACTTCACGTGATCTAGACTGTATGCTTCTGTTAATACATCCTAGAATTGCATTTGCCTTTTTTGCTGCTGCATCACACTGTTGACTCATATTCAGTCTGTGATCTATTAGTATACCCAAGTCTTTTTCACATGTGCTGTCACTTAGCCCTATTCCTCCCATTCTATATATGCTTTTTCCATTTTTATTGCCCAGATGTAGTACTTTGCATTTCTCCCTGTTAAAAACCATTCTGTTAGTTGCTGCCCACTTCTCCAGTTTATTTAAATCTTTTTGAATCCTCTCTCTCTCTTCTCTAGTATTAGCTATCCCTCCTAGCTTTGTGTCATCAGCAAATTTAATCAGTTTACCCTCAATTCCTTCATCTAAATCATTGATAAAGATGTTGAACAATACAGGGCCCAGGACAGAGCCCTGTGGTACCCCACTTGAGACATTCTTCCAACTGGATGTGCAGCCATTTACGACCACTCTTTGGGTCCGATCACTAAGCCAGTTATGAATCCACCTAACAGTTGCCTTGTCCATTCCATACTTAATCATTTTTTCAATAAGGATTGTATGAGAGACTTTGTCAAATGCTTTGCTGAAGTCAAGATATACTATATCTACAGCATTTCCTTGATCCACCCAATCAGTGATACCGTCATAGAAGGAAATTAAGTTAGTCTGACATGACTTATTAGTTACAAACCCATGCTGACTCTGTTTAATCACTTCATTCTTATCCAGGTATTGACATACATGTTGTTTAATAATTTGTTCAAAGATCTTTCCTGGTATAGAAGTCAGACTCACCGGCCTATAGTTACCTGGGTCCACCTTCTTCCCCTTTTTGAAGATAGGAACAACATTTGCTCTTCTCCAGTCTTCTGGCACTTCTCCTGTTCTCCAAGAATTTTCAAAGATTATAGAGAGGGGTTCAAAAATTTCTTCTACTATCTCCTTCAGTACTCTGGGGTGTAATTCATCTGGACCTGGAGACTTGAATTCATTTAGGCTAGCTAAGTGTTTCCTCACTATCTTTCTGTTTATAGATATCCTGGATTCTTCTATTCCCTTAATAGGACAGTGAATAACAGTTGATGTTACATTTCCTTTCTGAGAGAAAACAGATGCAAAATAGGAATTTAAAAGTTCAGCCTTCTCAACATCCTGTCTTACCATTTCATCATTTTCATCCTGTAAAAATCCTATAGCATCTTTGACTTTTCTTTTACTTTTGACATATCCCCAAAATCCTTTATTATTGCTTTTGACATCTCTTGCAAGCCTCAATTCATTTTCAGCTTTAGCTAATCTGATTTGTGCCCTGCAGGTTCTGCAGACAGCATTATATTCTTCTTTAGATATGCCTCCCTCTTTCCATTTTATAAACATTTTTTTCTTCCTTTTTAGCATGTGCTTAAGTTCTGTGTTCATCCATCCTGGTTTTCTTAACTGCTTCCTATTTTTCCCTCTTTTCGGAATTGTTAACAACTGTGCTTTGAGAATTTCATTTTTCAAGATTTCCCATCCTTCCTGGACATTTTTGTCTTTAAGGATATCCAGCCATTGGATCCCTCCAATTCTCTTTCTGAATCCCTTAAAATCTGCCTTTCTGAAATCTAACCTTGACGTCTGAGTCTTCACAGGTCTTCCGCCTCTAGTTATCCAAAATTCTAAAATAGCATGGTCGCTACCTCCTAGGGTCCCAGCCACTTTTACCTCCTCAACCATTTCCTCCCTGTTTATAAGGATTAGATCCAAGGTAGCAGTTCCCCTTGTTTTCTCCCTTACCTTTTGGAAGATAAAGTTGTCAGCAAGAGAGGATAAGAATTTCCTTGACCTGTTAGTTTTGCCTGAGAGAGATTCCCAACAAATGTCTGGATAGTTGAAATCTCCCATGACAACTATGTCATATTTTTTGGAGAACTTGGCCATTTGATGCATAAAGAGTTCATCCATAGCTTCAGCTTGCACAGGCGGCCTGTAGTAAATGCCTACAATGGTGTCCTTTCCATTGTTCTGTCCTTGTATTCTTACCCAAACAGTTTCCACAGAACTCCCAGTCTCTGAAGCTTCAATCTCTGTGCAGATATACGCGTTTCTAACATACAATGCGACACCCCCTCCTCGTTTATCAAGTCTGTTTCTTGCAAATAAGTTGTATCCTTCTAGTCTTGTATTCCAATCATGTGTATTGTCCCACCAAGTTTCAGTGATTCCAATGACATCATATTTCTTTTCCTGTGTTAGTAGTTCCAATTCTCCTTGTTTGTTGCCCATGCTTTGTGCATTAGTATAGAAACATTTTAGTTTGTGATTGGTTTCTCTTTCTCCAATATTTTTATTAATTAGATTCTTTCGTCTTTGTTCTTCCTTTCCACTTCTAATAGCAGAGTTCTCAATAGCATTTGTCAGGTGTATGGCTTTTTCTGGTCTTTTGCTTCCCTTCCCATGTTGTTCTAGTTTAAAGCTCTCCTTACAAGTGTAGCAAGGCGACTTCCAAATACATGCTTACCAGTCTTCGTAAGGTGCACCCCATCTCTAGCAAGTAGTCCATCGTATAAGTAGTTCACTCCGTGATCCAGAAATCCAAATCGTTGCTGACTGCACCATCGACGTAGCCAGTTGTTCACCTGCAGAATCTTATTCCACCTCCTTGTTCCATGGCCATCCACTGGGAGGATGGAAGAGAAGACCACCTGCGCTCCCAGTTCTTTCACTTTCTTGCCTAAGTCTTCAAAGTCTCTGCAGATGGTTTCCAGGTCGTTTCTTGCAGTGTCATTTGTCCCCACATGTAGTAGCAGGAATGGGTAGTCATCTGTAGGTCTGAAGAGTCCTGATATCCTGTCAGACACATCTTTAATTTTTGCACCTGGAAGACAACACATTTCTCTTGAAGTTATATCCGGTCTGCAGATAGCGGCCTCAGTTCCTCTCAACAGGGAATCCCCCATGACCACCACTCTCCGTTTCTTCTTCACAACATTTTTCTTTCTCCATCCAGGAGGACTCTGAAGGCGTACAAGGTTGCTGCTTGTTGGCAAAGTCTTATCCTGATGTATTTCTTCATTGTTTTCCTGCGTGAGAGCCTGGTACTGGTTTCTGAGCAGTATGGGTGCTGACTGCCTCCTGATCCTCCTGCTTCTCTGGGTCACATGTCTCCATTCCTCTGTTTCTTCAGGTGCACTTCGAATTTCTTCTCTTTCTGTAACATGAAGAGATAATTCTGCTCTGTCCAAGAACTCTTCACCTTCCTTAATGATCTTCAACGTAGCTAACCTCTCTTCGAGATTTTGCAACTTTTCCTCCAACAGGGACACAAGCTTGCATTTGTGGCATGTGAAGTTTGGCTTTTCCACTGGTAAGTCTGTGAACATGTAGCAAGAAATGCAGCTCACCAAATGGCTCCTGGCCTCTTCCATCTTGAGATTTCTTAAAAACGATGAAAGATGAGCACAAATTCGGTTTTTCCGATTTCCTCTTTTCAGCTGCAACGGCCAAAACCCAGTGATCGTTGAGCTCGCGGAGACTCTTCACTTATCCCAGAAGGCACTGGGAATATGCAAATGATCTCCTCAAGACTCTTCCCCTGGTTTTCCGATTTCCTCTTTTCAGCTGCAACGGCCAAAACCCAGTGATCGTTGAGCTCGCGGAGACTCTTCACTTATCCCAGAAGGCACTGGGAATATGCAAATGATCTCCTCAAGACTCTTCCCCTGGTTTTCCGATTTCCTCTTTTCAGCTGCAACGGCCAAAACCCAGTGATCGTTGAGCTCGCGGAGACTCTTCACTTATCCCAGAAGGCACTGGGAATATGCAAATGATCTCCTCAAGACTCTTCCCCTGGTTTCCCCTGGTTTCAATGCCAATGGCACTACCGAGGACCAGCTGACGGTGCTGGAACCCGGTCACTAAGCAGGAGGTACCTGTGCTAGAAAGCACTAACAAGTAACAGCAGAAATTGCTATTGCTGGAACTTGGATACCGAGAAGGCTCTGCCTGGAACCAGCAGACTGTGCTGGAACCCAGATGGGTAGCAGAAGGTACCCATGAAAAACAAAGTTGCAAGGTCGCGAGCTGGCCGCAGCTACCGAAACCCACAGTCCTTACAGGGGTGCTTGTCCTATTGGCACTACGGAACCAGCCTTTATTACCAGAACCCGCAGCCCACATAGGAAGGACCTAAACTGCAGGCACCATAGACTCGGCTAACCCGGCCGCAACACGACAGGAAAACGTTTTGTTGGCAAAGTGACGTTGACACTACCTGGAAACAGCAGGCGTGCTGGAACCAGGATGGGCAGGAGAGGTACCCATGCCAAAGACACTTGTGAGCAGCAACTGGCGATGTTGGAGCCCAGGGTCAATCAGGGTGTAGGCTGAGGCCTAATTTCATCAAGTTTAATATCGGTTGTAGACTACTACTGATTTTAACCGTGCTCCAATTAGGCCTCTGGCTTCAGTGTCTCTAGTATTTACCCTGGTATCCAACACCGCCAGTTGCTGCTCAAAAGTGCAGTCTGCACAATCAACTAGTAGTGGGAATGTGGACAGAGCAGAAGACATTGCCGGACACACATCAGGGGATCAACTGACGTTACAGAACACCAGTAACACACGAACAAGTGTTCATTGTGCAAACTGCACTTTTGAGCAGCAACTGGTGGTGTTGAAGGCCAGGGTAAATACTAGAGACACTGGAGCCAGAGGCCTAATTGGAGCATGGTTAAAAATCAGTTGTAACCTGAATGTAGAGGCAGCAGTAGACATTGCCGTACACACAGCAGGGGAGCAGCTGGCATTACTGCACCCGACTAACACTGGAGCATGTGTTTTTCTCTGTGTAGATGGTACTTCTGAGCAACAACTGGCTGTGTTGAAGCCCAGTGTGAATCATGGTGTATGCTGAGGCCTACATGGAGCAAGTTGAAAAGCTAATGTAGTGTAATTTTGGAGGGAGCAGGAGACTTTGCCGTCCACACAGCAGGGGAGCAGCTGGCGTTACTGGACCCCACAAGCACAGGAGCTAGTGTTTTTCTCTGTGCACACGGCACTCTTGAGCAACAACTGGCAATGTTGGAGCCCAGGATCAATCATGGCGCAGGCTGAGACCTACTTGGTGCAAGTAGAAAATATGATCTAGTTTGCATGAGGAGTCAGCAGGAGATATTGCCGTCCACACAGCAGGGGAGCAGCTGGCGTTACTGAACCCCACTAACACAGGAGCTAGTGTTTTTCTCTGTGCAGACGGCACTTCTTAGCAACAACTGGCTGTGTTGAAGCCCAGGGATTACAGTTCAGGTGGTAGAAACATGAACACAACAGGAGACCTGGATACTGTTGCCAACCAATTATTTATTCTGGAACAGGACTGGCAAATTCTGGCGAGATCCAGGCCTTGCTCATTTTCAGAAAAGTAAGCCGGTCAACGTTATCGGAGGATAGTCGCGTGCGACGGTCTGTTAGTACACCACCTGCGGCACTAAAGACGTGTTTCGATAATAAACTGGCAGCAGGGCAAGCCAGCACCTCCAATGCATACTGGCTAAGCTCTGGCCATGTATCCAGCTTAGAGACCCAAAACTTGAAGGGGGAAGAGCCGTCTGGGAGTACACTGCACCTTATCTCACCTGTACCTACCAAAGAAAAAATGAATGCAGAGCAACCAAAGTTGCAAAAAGCATTCAAATATTGCTTTGAAAAGACAACTTGCTTTGGTTTCAATTCAATTCAGTCTGTTTTTGGAAACCTTATCTCTCCTGATGCTGGGTTTTGAAACCAACAAGTGTGCATACCCCCATCCCTATCTGTCTGCTGAGGCTCCCACAACAGAATGAAGCTGGCTGCTGCCACACTGCTGGAAGACAGTCTGGGATGCCCATTGTGACACGTGTTTCAATGTTCCATTGTGACACACCTGGGTGCTGTAAGCCGATAGAAAACTCAGACAGGTGAAGGTAGGTAGTTAGGTAGGCCTCTAATTCAAACAACACACCAGGGGACTGAACAATCTGCCACAAGCTGTAACATATGAGCGGGGCCCAGCGCTACCCCCAGCAGGGAGTACTCTGAACCTTAGCAACAAAGCAGAAAGCAAAAAAAGGCACAACCAAATTAGATGCAAAGGATTAGCAAAGGGTCTTAGTGAAACTTCACACTGGACTCGGATGTCATCCCAGTGCAGTCCGATATACACCAAGTCAGGCCAAGTAGGAGACTGAGAAATTACTTTCTCCGTCTCCTTCGCTTCTGTGCTGTGATACTCTCATGAGAGAGGATTGGAGCACAGAGCACGGACACTCGTATCATGCTCGCAGCAGAGCTGGAGCCGAGTATCATTAGTGTATCGCATCCGATGTGACTCCACTCCAGCCTTAGGCTCTGTGTCCACAATGAGATTTTGGTGTGTTTTTGACATGACATATTTTTGTTCCATCAAACACACAGCTTCTTACAGTTCAGCAATGTGGATGGGATTTATAAAAACCTCCTGCCCGCTGGGCTTTTTTTATGCAGTGTAAACTTACCTGGGGTGTGTGCTTCAAATACACAACCTGTCACTTTTTCTTGCAGATATGCTAAGTTTTCTGTGCACATTTTTCCCATAGACACTTTGGATCAATTGCCCAGGATCAATAACTCTGTAGCATGAGATACCATGAAGCTTAACTTTTAATATACAATAGGTAAACTAATTCAAATGCAAATAAAATATATATGTGACACAGACTATTACAAAGTGCTCACGACAAAATCAGTGCAGGTAATAAAACATTGGGGGGGGGTCTTCCCTGTTTCTCTGAAGATCACCCTCAGAAGGCAGTATAGTAGGATGGGTGGATTAGTTCAGTCCTTAATATCCACTGTCGTGCCCCAAATGCAGGACTCCCATCCTGAGGCCGGAGTAACTCCAGCGATGAATACGGACGAGTGCTATGCGATAAAACATCACATAGCACTCGGACCAGTATTCATCTACGGGACAGCTCCCATCACGGTTTTTTTCCCCAGCCGTTTTCAGTGTCCGAGTGAAATGGTAGCATACAGAGATTGCCACTGACACATGGCAGAGTCTCAGCTCACTCGCACCCATGTAAGCCTATGTATGCGGATGAATTTTTTCTAAAAACACGGCACTCGATGACAGAGGGAGGTGCACAAGTACGGTATCCAATACACTATAGATTATAGTAAAGACTTGGCACTCAAGAGGGAAAATTGAATTTAACCATTCCTTTATTGTACAAAGCATCCAGTTCAAAAATTCTTGAATGTTTTCGGTCGTACAATCGACCTTAGTAACATAGTAACAGTTAGTAAGGCCGAAAAAAGACATTAGTCCATCCATTAGACCCCCCCCAAGGAACTTATCTAGATGCAGAGTGCTCACTTTGAACCCCCAGGTGCTTCACAATTGATCCGTAAATAAAAAAGGTACTTTTTTTTCACAAAAATTTTCTTTTAGCCTATTTTTTCATTTTCACATGGGCAACAGGATAAAATGGATCCTAAAATTTGTTAAGCAATTTCTCCTGAGTACACCGATACCTCATATGTGGTCATAAACCACTGTTTAGGCGCATGGCAGGGTCCAGAAGCGAAGGAGCGCCATTTGACTTTGAATGGAAAATTAGCTCCAATCGTTATCGGACACCATGTCGCGTTTGGAAAGCCCGTGTGCCTAAACAGTGAAAACCCCCAAGTAAACCCATTTTGGAAACTAGACCCCTTAAGGAACTTATCTAGATGTGTAGTGAGCACTTTGAACCCCCTGGTGCTTCACAGAAGTTTATAACACAGCCGTGAAAATGAAAAAAAATTTTCTCCTCAAAAAATTATTTTTTAGTCGGCAATTTTTTATTTTCACAAAGGGTGACAGGAGAAATTGGACCCCAAAAGTTGTTCAGTTTGTCCTGAGTACACTTGTACCCCATATGTGGCGGGGAGAAAACTGTTTGGGCACACGTCGGGGCTTGGAAGGGAGGGAGCACCGTTTGACTTTTTGAATGCAAAATTGGCTGGAATCAATTGTGGCACCATGTCGCGTTTGGAGACCCCCTGATGTGCATAAACAGTGGAAACCCCTCAATTCTAACTCCAACCCTAACCCTAACACATCCCTAACCATAACCCCGATACACCCCTAACCCCAACCCTACCCATAACCCTAACAACAAGCCTAACCCTAACCCCAACACACATCTAACCCTAATCTTAACCCTAATTCCAAGGCAGGGGGAGCAGATGATGAGGCGGCGGCAAATCCCCATTGCCAGCCGGTATGGGAGGGGGTTCAGATTAGTGTCTCCAGCCATGTCCGATGCTACTGCAGCATCGGCCGTGGTGGGATTATAATATTTCATCAAATTTCATTGATGAAATATTACTATCGCTCTGATTTGGCTGTTTCACTTTTAACAGCCAATCAGAGCGATTGCAGACACGTGGGGGTGAAGCCACCCCACCTGTGGTGAAGTACAAAGCCCCCTGTGTGTGTGGGTCAGGTGGGGTCACTGAAAGGTCAGTCACCCGACCCGCAGGAGGGCAATTAATTCATGACGCCACATAGGCGTCACTGGTCAGATTGGCACAGCTTTTCATGATGCCTATGTGGAGTCATTGGTCGAGAAGGGGTTAAAGGAGCATACACGCCTTTGCACAGTGGGGGTATTAATATTTTCTTTGGGACACTAATTTTTGGGTTAGGGAGTAATCATAGTAATGGCACAGTTTTTTAAAATATTGGGGTCAGTATCCTATGCCTCAGGTAAGCAGAGTGGGGAGTTTTTGTAGGTTGGGAATAAATGAGACATCAGTAGAAATGTGAGATGTCAAATGTGTTTTTGTTGTAATCTGTGCAGATGAGTTGTGGCTGGAGAAGTGGTAATGGAGGTCTGGGCCTGATGAAAAAGACAGGAAAAGTGAGCGACCCAAATCAGAAAGATTGTCAGCTGTAAGGTTCTATATATAACTACTGTACTCACGTGTATGTTCTGCGGGACTAGTATCTACCAATATACAACAACAGTAAGATGGTAATATTGCTCTTTTTAGAAGACTATTCTTTTATTTAGTGACCGCTAAATTTGTTTCAGTCTATGTAGTAGAAGGTGTATGGTGGTGTCATTGGTCTCTGTATAGTGTTTTGTTATGTAAAGGTAATGGTTATATTATATTATGTATTTGCTGAGTAGTGGTGATGGTGGTGGACATTGAGTAGTTTTATTGTTTTGGTCTTTTATAGTAGTAATTTTGATAATATTGGTCTTTGCATTGTATGTTTTTGGTTAGCAACAGTGGTATACTGTAATTATATATCTATAGATGCTCTTTAGATGATTATAGGGGGGTCAGATGGGTAGACATGCACTTTGAGGCTTGGACCCCTGAACTTTTAGAACCCTAGCAATGTCCCTGCTGTACTGTGTGTTTACTTGTCAGTGTTTCTAGAGATATATGTATGTTTGTCAGTAAGCTCAGTTATGGTACCATATCTAAGGAGTAAGCTTGGTTCTGGTTCTGTATTGATGTAGTAATCTAAATTCTTGTACCATATGCATGCTGTAAGCTTGGTTCTGTTCCCATATCTGTGTAGTAGACATATTAAGCTTGGTTCTGCTCCCTTATCTCTGTAGTAAACTCGGTTCTGCTCCCTTATCTCTGTAGTAAGATCGGTTATGCTCCCATAGCACTGTAGTAAGCTCGGTTCTGCTCCCATGTCTCTCTCGCAAGGTTGGTTCTGCTCTCTTATCTGCGTAGTAAGGCTGGTTTCACACTAGCGTTCTATCGCGCAGCGCATCGTGCGCACGCGCAATGTCCCCCTATCTTTAACATGGTGATGGCAGGGTCTTGAGAATGTACGCGCTCTTCAGCGTTTAGCGTGCGCTGCGCATTTTACAGGTGTGCACCCAGACGCGACGTACGCTACATGTTGCATTTTTTTTTCCGGTGGCACGTGTGCGCCCAAAAATAGCATTACAGTCTATGTGGTTGCTGACGAGCGCTTGGCACCGTGCACATCAGCGCCTTGAGCGCACACGCGATTTGAGTAAACAATGTCTAGACACTTGTCTAGAACTCCCCCTAAACAAGCAACATTGTTTTGGAGGAGTGTACATAAAAGAATGTGTCTTCAGGGTCAGACAATTACTCTACATAATGCCTTGCAGAGACCAGACAAGCATTCTACAAGAGCCTTCTACCTGTGGATTTAAGCTTCAGGAGCCAAAATGTGAGTATTCTTAAAAATAATGTCTGTGTGTCCTGTACAATTTATTATGTACTAATGTATTTTTTGTTTTCTTTTCAGCATGTCTTCTTCCGGATCGGTCTATTCGCCATCTCGGCAAGAACTGGCCCAAGCTGATCGTGAGGTGAGAATCTTGCTGCCTTTTGATAAGTATAGCTGCCTCTAGAAATGTGTTTTAATTTTTTCTCTCTTTACAGACATCGGACACGGGAAGTGAAAATGGAGTGCGGGAGCGGTCTGAGCAGGAGCCGTCTGAGGATTCTGAGCGGGAGCAGCGTAGTCAAGTCGTGGCGAGGAGACGCAATGTGAGTATATATATATTTTTTTTTCTGTCTTTCTTTCTCTTGCTTCTTTTCTGTTTCTTTTTGTATCTTTTCCAAACTTCTAAACATTCTATATTTTTTTTCTAGGTTCCACAGCGGGATGACGAAGAAGTCTACACAGACAACGAGCACCTCATCCGCCTCGTTGAGGAGCGCATCCCATTGTGGGACAGCTGTGACCAGCAGTACAAAGACACAGTGGTGACCCGGCAGCTCTGGAATGAGGTGGCCGCAGTGATGGATGGCTTGGACAGCGCCTCTGCAGCTTCAAAAAGGGTGTTCAGTAAGTATAAAGATGCTCTGTGATATAGCATTTATTTTTGGACCTGATGGTGCTGATGTGTTTTTTGCAAGATATATTCTTGCATTAAACACACCAATGCCTGGTGGAAAACTGTGATTGATTTGGGTCTTGAACTGCTGCATTGTTTTGTGGACCTGACGGTGGTGGTGTTTTTTTTGGCAAGATATATTCTTGCATGAAAACCACCAAAGCCTTGTTGAGAACTTTGATTGAATTGTGTCTTCAACTGCTGCATTGTTTTGTAAAACTGATGGTGGTGGTGTTTTTTTGGCAAGATATATTCTTTCATGAAAAGCACCAATGCCTTGTTGAGAACTGTGATTGATTTGTGTCTTCAACTGCTGCATTGTTTTTTGGACCTGACGGTGCTGTGTTTTTTGCAAGATATATTCTTGCATTAAACACACCAATGCCTTGTTGAGAACTGTGATTGATTTGATATATTACCAATGCCTTGTTGAGAACTGTGATTGTTTTGATATATTCTTGCATGAAAAGGACCAATGCCTTGTTGAGAACTGTGATTGATTTTTCAACTGCTGTCTTGATCCTGTTTTCACTCTTGTTCCTGATGATACTGTTGTTTTCGCTGATACATATAGTAGCAGGAAACATAACAGTGCCCGCCATCTCAACAGTTACTGCATTGTGTCTAGAATTTTATTGGTGCTGCAGCAGAGACTGTTTTCAAAGTTCAATGAGGTGTGTGGTGAGAATGACAAACTAGTGCATTTTTAATTTTTTTTTTTACCAACAGTGAAAAAATCCACACACGTTGGCGCTCGATGAAGGACCGCTTCAACACTGATGTTTGTGCTGAGGGACCGGTTCGGAGTGGTTCTGCGGCAAGGCGCAGAAGAAAGTACCGCTACCATCATGAGTTGGCTTTCCTGAGACCGGTCCTTGCCAGCAGAGCGTAAGTTTTTTTTTTTTGTTTGTGCTTAATATATGCTTTTCTATTCCACAGGTGATGCTTCTTGTAAATGCATGATACTCATGTTTTCCCTTTCTTTCCACAGCACTTGGAGCAGCACCCTGCAACCTAACCCTGTCCCGGGAGCGGTTCTTCATCGATCGACCTCGGACCCGTCTCAGCCATCCGACAGCCAGGAAGCATCTTGCAGGTCAGCAACACAGACAGCCGGTGACCAGAAAGCTGGTCCATCAGGTGTTCCCCTGTCCCAGGTCTCTGTCACTGGTTATGCGGGCACTACCTGCCAGCGGCAGTGGGCCTTGGACAGTAATGTCATGCCCGAGTTCATGCACTTGAGCGAGGCCTTTAAGGTCAGCCTCAGGGCGCTGGCCGCCAGAACGGAAAGCGTTTTTTTCCTGATGGAGCGTGGTTTTAACCACATGGAACGTGGTTTTAACCACATGGAACACCGCTTCCACTCTGTCGACCAGCGCCTTGACCGTCTGGAGGTCGACCTCAACAGACCAGTGCACCATTTTTTCAGTAAAATTGAACAGGGCATGGCGGAACACCTTAGTCCTGAGCAACAGCTGAGTGTGTTACAGGCCTGCAACACTGCTTACTTGCAGGCTATGCAGCAGAATCGGTATGTGCAGCAGTCAGTGGGGTCATTTCCAACAGTTCCACCACTGGCTCGCTTGACCACACTACCGACTTCTGCTGCATACCACTGCACGGCCACCTGCATTCCCAGCGAAGCCGGACATCACTACACCACCTCAAGTCTGAGTGCTGCAGGACACACCTCCGCCACCACCACTATGGCAAGCGCTGCTCCTGTATGGAGCAGCTTGGAGCCAAACCACCACAGAACCTGCTTGGGCAACCGACATCAGCAGTTAACAGCAAGGAGCACTGCCAGCACTCCTCAGCAACGGAGCACCACCAGCACTCTCAGCAAAGGAGCACCACCAGCACTCCTCATCAAACGAGCACCACCACTCCTCATCTTCAGAGCGCCGCCACCAATTCTCCTCCTCGTAGTCCCCCAAGAACTTTGGCTGAGATACCTGATTCGCAGCCTCCTTCACGTAGCACCGACCCAACATGCTCCCCTTCTAGGAGCACCGCCACTGCCACTTTGAGCAGCACTGCCACCACAGAGCAGCAAAGGGGTGATCCGCATTCCCTATTTTACAGGGCAACGCCACAGTCCACAGTCACCAGGCGGTCTACAAAAGAAAAGCGGTCACAGGCTGCAAGTAGGTCGGGGCAGGATATACCTGTGCCAAAAAAGAAGAAAAAAAAAAAAACTTTGTTGGTCCATCCACCGTCTCCTCCTAATGTGTCTCAACCTGCCTCAATGTCCATGCCAGAGCTCCCTTCCTCGAGTACTTTTGTCACCCCTTCTCCTAGAACCCCTTCCTCTACCTCCAGTCGTTCCTTGTATCTCCACACACCCAAAGTCTCCCAATCTTCCCCCAAATGTCATTCATAATAAAATTTTTCTTGTTTATTTTTGGTTTCAAAATAAATGTGCACTTGTGCTTTCAAAAAATTGGTAATGGTTTACCGTGTCTATCGCCGACTACACACACTGCACCATACACATAGGGTTTTTGGAAAAACATATCTCCATTACTGTTTCTTGTGTGAGACTTGTTTCTTGTGTCAGTCTTGGAGATATGTGTTGTCAACAAACCAAATCTACATGACTTTCCTTTTCCAGAACAGTCTCTACATTCTAGGAATATTGCACAGAGTTCATCCAGCAGGGTTCCCCAACTCCAGTCCTCAAGGTCCAACAAAAGATCATGTTGTATGGAATCCTCTGTTTGAAAAATTTTTAGCAACTGAGCTATGGATTTCATTACAACATGATCTGTTGGTGGACCTTGTGGAGTGGAGTTGGGGAACCCTGCTGGATCTAGTGTGTTCAATATTACTAGAATGTAGAGACTGCTGTGGAAAAGACAAGTCATATAGGTATAATCTACATGACTTGGAGTCAGACACACTCCAAATAGAAAGACAGGCTTGTCTCCCTTTGAAGTCCTGTTTGGTAGTGCACCAAAGACTGGTCTGTACTTCCCACAGGTGCTACAAATGCAACACGGTTCTATGACAGCCTATGTCCAGGCCTTGCAGGAAAGACTTAAAGTGGTGCATAAACATGTGTTCTCATCCATTCCAGATCCTAATGTCAGTGCAGATGTGCATCAGCTCAATCCAGGTGATTGGGTGGTTATACGCAGACACGTGAGAAGGAGCCTGAACCCACGATTTGACGGCCCCTTCCAAGTCCAGCTGACCACATCCACCTCAGTAAAACTTGAGGTAAAGCCCACCTGGATCCACGCCAGTCACTGCAAGAAGGTCCTTTCAACAGCAGAATGACTGTTCTCCTAATCACCTTGCTGTCAGTGGCAGGGTTACTGCACTCTACAGAGACACAGGAAAAACTCTTAAATGCTGACTGGGACAACAAACGTATTCAACATCATGCTCTTCTTATAAAGGACATGGAAGGACAGAAACCAAAAGACTGTTGGATCTGTACACACAGCCCAGTATCTGCAAGGACTATACCATACTTAGCCTTACCTATGGAGCCATGGAATAATAATAAATCTAATAATAATCTTTATTTTTATATAGCGCTAACATACTCTGCAGCGCTTTACAGTTTGCACACATTATCATCACTGTCCTCAATGGGGCTCACAATCTAAATTCCCTATCAGTATGTCTTTGGAATGTGGGAGGAAACCGGAGTACCCAGAGGAAACCCATGCAAACACGGGAAGAACATACAAACTCCTTGCAGATGTTGTCCTTGGTGGGACTGAGCCACCGTGCTGCCCTAGAAGGTATTAACACCACACTGCATACACAACGAGACTTGGACTCAATCTAGGTTTCTGGGAAAAGATGTGCCCCGTCATATATCTGCCTCATTGGCTATAATCGGATGGGCCTCTAATCCCTGGTTTCAGTTTAACATAACGCGGCCTAAGGTACAAATGTGGTGGCGGGAATATGATTCAGACATCGGAAATATGGTCGCCAGGAGGAGGACTGAAATCCCTCACTCAGACCCCATTCCCAATGATGGACTGTGGTTCAGTCGTCAACACACTGGAGCAAATACCTGTGGTGAGGACAATAATTGCTTCCGTATATACACTCATAATCAAACACAGGTTAATGAGACGGTGTACCAAGATGGTGTTGAAGGCTGTAGAGCATCTACGGGTAAAATAATAAGGAAAGAAAGGGGTAAATGTACATCTGGTATAAGTGGAAATCAAATGAATAATACTTGGTGTGCCCTTAAGCCTATGTCAGGACTTTTGAGTTTATACCAATGTATACAGACCCCTGGTCACGTTTGTGTTCTCCCTGAAGGAGTATTCTTGGTTTGCGGGCATCGTGCCTACAGGTGGGTGAGCCCAGACATAAGAGGAGTTTGCACTCTTGCCAAACTAACACAAGCCACTTTCATAATTCCTTATAAGAAAATAGACACAGCAGCAATTCCAATTCAGTCTTTGTATAGAAGGGCTGCAGACAATAAGCCCCGTCCAAATGGTAGGCCGCATCTAGTAGAAATGGGGATAACAAATAAAATATTCAGTTATATGCTAATATACCCCTTCATAACACAAATGAGGGATAAATTAGTGGAAGCTATCGACTACCTAGATGATCAGATTTTCCAGATTCTTGAAGTTCTTAATGAAACTAATACAATACAGAGACAATTAATCATAGTTACTAACCAACATACTATAGTACTAGATTACCTGACAGCAAAAGAAGGAGGAATGTGTCATATAATTGGTCCCACCTGTTGCAATTATATTGACAAAATAGGTGAACTTAGAGACCAATGGTTAAAACAGCACAGTGCAAACAGACTCCTGGTGGGGTAACACATTCTCTTTTTTTAAATCCAGCAAATTGGTTTAATGGCCTAGCAGGATGGATTTTTGGCATTGTACAGACTTGTATGCAAATTTTGTTGTTTTGCTTATTGTTTTATGTAGTAGTGTTATATGGCCGGAACAAGATGCAGTGCCACCGACGGCGCGCAGGCAGGTAAATAGGATGTTTTTTTTCTTAACAGGAATCATACATACAAAGATAGGGGATAAGGAGCCATGCATACAATGACAGGGACGGGGGAACCATGCATACCACGGTAGGGATGAGTGGTCAATGCACACCCGGCTTATACTCAAGTCAATAAGTTTACCCAGTTTTTCGTGGCAAAAGTAGGTGCCTCGGCTTATACTCGGGTCGGCTTATACTTGAGTATATACGGTAATAGGTAAAACCTGACAAGTAGAGTTGAGCGAAACAGGTCGAAAAATTTCAAAAGTCCCCGACTTTTGGCAAAGTCGGGTTTCATGAAACGAAACCCGACCCTAGTATGAGGTCGGCCACGAGGTCGGCGACTTACGCGCCAGAGTCGCGTTTCAAAAGTTTGTTTTGCGCTCTTTTTCAGCCAATCAGGATCCACGGACACTGTGGGCAACGTGATGACATAGGCAGGGGTCACCACCATCTTTCAGAAGGGCATGCAAGTGATTGGCTTGCTTTTTGGGCGTCACAGGAGGTATAAAAGGGCATGCACGCCGACCGCCATCTTACTTCTGCCGATCTTAGCATAGGGAGAGGTTGCTGCTGCTGATTCTGTAGGGAGAGCGTTAGGCAGGGAAGAAGAAAAAAATACTGCTTCTGCTGCTAGCGATTTTGCCTGTACAACATACCAGTCACTGTGTGTGCAGTGCAAGGGGAGGCTATATTGTGGTAGATCAGCGGTGTTGGTTGTTAGGCTGCCTTCTAAGGCTTCCTGACAGCTGCATTGCTGTTTACCCACTGCTCTGCAAACTGCTTTTTTAAAAGCAATCCCAATTTTTTTTTTTGTCCTGCTGAGGTACTGAGCTGCAAACTGCTTTTTTAAAAGCAATCCCAATTTTTTTTTTGTCCTGCTGAGGTACTGAGCGTGCATTTTTTCACACCATACAGCGGTGTACGCTCCTCACACAGTACTGTGTAACGGCTGTTATCACAGCCACAGTGAAGCTATCTGTGTGTCACTCTGTGAGAATAAGTCGAGGACATGTTCCGTTCTTACAGACCTGCACCTACTAGTTTTGTCTAGCTTTCAAACAGTTAAATATATTTGCTGTTTGATCACATTCAAAACTATATAGAGAGACAGTGTGTGTCAGTCCGTATACTTAAAAAACACGGAGCTTGACAATTTTACGTACACCGGACAGCCGTGTACGTGCACGCTCCTCTCAGTACCGTGTAACGGCTGTTATCACGGCCACAGTGAAGCTATCTGTGTGTCACTGTGGAAGGATAAGTGGAGGACTTGTTCCGTTCTTACAGACCTACACTCTAGGGAGATTCCTATTCTGCCCAATTCTACATACACCTTGTAGTTTGTGATACACTAGCCAATTTCTGCCTGTGACATAGCGCTCTGATATTCAGTGGGCCTCACACAATCCAAAAGTGTCCAGTGTCCAATAGTGTGTGCAGAAATTCAAAATCTCTGTGATCCTGTAGTCACTTTTTTCACACCTGTGCCATCGAGCCTGTGACATAGTGCTCTGATATTCAGTGGGCCTCACACAATCCATAAGTGTCCAGTGTCCACAAGTGTGTGCAGAAATTCAAAATCTCTGTGATCCTGTAGTCACTTTTTTCACACCTGTGCCATCGAGCCTGTGACATAGTGCTCTGATATTCAGTGGGCCTCACACAATCCAAAAGTGTCCAGTGTCCACTAGTGTGTGCAGAAATTCAAAGTCTCCACTGTCCTATAGACACCTTGTACCTTGTTTTACATTACTATATAGTTTGTTGGATTTTGTCTACATTTCTACAAAAAATGAGGAAGGCTGGTGGAAGAGGCCGTGGAATTGGGCGGGGGTTGGCAGCTGGTAATGATGGTGTTGGTGGTGGATCTGATGGTAGTGGCAAGAGCAAAATATGACCGAATGCAGGAGGTGTTGAGCCTGCGTCATCGTCTGGCTCCACAAGGCCTCGAAGGCTTAGTATTCTAGGACTTGGCAAACCGCTTTTAAAGCCAGAGCTGCAGGAAAAAGTTTTGTCTTACATTGCTGACTCAGCCTCCAGCTCTATCGCCTCCTCTTCTTCAGTTGTAAAAAGTAAAAGCACTGAGTCGTCATTGGAGGCTCATGTTCATGAACCATGCCTTTCCTTGTGTCCTTCACCCCAACCAAGATTGAAGGATGACGCAGGCCATACTACTGATTACTCCATGGAGCTGTTTTCACATACCATGCCTGGATTATCAAGTGAAATGGTGAATTACCCAGGCCAAGATGAATCTGACATGGAGTGCACTGATGCACAGCTGCTGATAGATGATTCTGCTGGTACATTCACTCAGAGAACTACATTGTCCTCGCAGTGTACAGAGCCAGATTCTGACCCTGATGAGACTCAGGTGCCCCTTCCCGCACACTATACCACCATACACGGTGACACAGAGGAAGGTGCATATGACATTGAAGAGGAGGTGATGGATGACCCAGTTGTTGACCCAGATTGGCATCCATTGGGGGAAGAGGGTGCTGCTTCGAATAGCTCAGATGAGGAGCATCCACAGCATACATCGACATCGCAACAGCTGTTATCTGGCAGGCCCGGAGCACTCCAAAGACAGGTTCCAAAAATCAAAAGAGTTGCTGGACAGCTTGTCCAGAGGGTCAAAAGATCACAGCATGCTTGGCCGCAAAATGTCTGCCAAAGTAGGAAGAGTGCAGTGTGGCACTTTTTTGAACAAAAACCTTGGCCTGATCATGAGGATATCTGTAAGAAGTGCGCAAAGACCTTTAGCCGAGGGAAAAATCTGAAAAATTTGAATACCTGTTGCATGCTTAGACATTTAACCACCATGCACTTGCAAGCGTGGACACAACACCAAACCTCAAGTGCCACATGTGCAACTGATCACAAAGAAGGTAGTCAGCAACGCTACATTGTTTCCCCCACTGTAAGCCCACCGGTTAGCACAGCAGCAAATGTTGAGGTGTCGTTGCAAGGCCACAGCAGTCAGGGAATCCCACTGTTATATCAACGAAAGACTGATTCTAGGCCATCAGAAAGAACACAAACTCCATCACCATCATCAACCCTCTCAGTCCGCCCTGTCCACCGCTACGTCCACCATATGCAGCTCTCAAGTCCAGCTCACCCTCCCAGACACTGAGTAGGTCAAGAAAGTACTCTCATCCGTGTACACTGGGTTTGAACGCCAACATTGCCAAACTAATCTCGTTTGAGATGATGCCCTATCGGTTGGTGGAAAGCGCAGCTTTCCGCGAACTCATGGCCTATGCAGTACCACGCTATGACCTACCCAGTCGCCACTTCTCTCGCAAAGCCATCCCAGCCCTCCACCATCATGTGAAAGACCGCATTGTCCATGCACTCAAGCAGTCAGTGAGTGGAAAGGTGCACCTCACAACTGATGCATGGTCCAGTCGGCATGGCCAGGGCCGTTACGTGTCCATCACTGCGCACTGGGTTAATGTGGTGGATGCAGGGTCCACAGGGGACAGCGGTGGTGGGACAGTGCTGCCTAGCCCACGGTATAGGAAACAGTTGGCTGTAGGCGTTCGACCCTCCTCCTCCTCCTCCTCCAGAAGCGAAAGCTCGTCCACAGAGCGCAGTCATACGAGCACTCCATCTGCAGCTGCCACTGTTGAACACGAGGTGTCCCCCTATCGAGCAGCTAGTGGAAAGCGTCAGCAGGCTGTGATGCAGATGATGTGTTTGGGCGACAGACACACCGCTGAGGTGCTGGCCGAGTACTTTCAGCGACAAACTGAGTCATGGCTGGGCAGTGTACATCTTGAGGCAGGCAAGGTAGTTAGTGATAACGGCCGCATTTTGTGGCAGCCATAGCCCTTTCAAAACTCAGCCACATACCTTGCTTGGCTCACACCTTGAACCTGGTGGTGCAGTGCTTCCTCAAAAATTATCCGGAGTTAACAGCCCTGCTCCAGAAGGTGCGAAGACTGTGCGCGCACATCCGCCGGTCGCCTGTACACTCCATTCGTATGCAGAAGCTGCAGCGATTGCTCCACCTTCCCAACCACCGCCTCATTATCGACATTGCAACAAGGTGGAACTCCACCCTGCACATGGTTGAGTGGCTGTGCGAGCAGAGGCAGGCCATAATGCATTTGTGGGAGGATACACGGCCAGGCACTTTGAGAGCAGACATGGAGTTGACAGGTGTGCAGTGGTCGAAGCTGAAAGACCTCTGTAAAGTCCTTCAGTGTTTTGAGGAATGCACACGGCTGGTAAGCGCACACGACGCCATCCTAAGCATGAGCATCCCACTTATGCGTCTGCTCATGCAAACTTTGACGCACCTTAAGGAGCAGGCGTCTGCAGCCAATGTTGACGAGGAGGGAATCCTTGATGACATTCAGCCAGTGTCTGCTCAGGGAACTCTCCTGGACGAGGTGGAGGAAGAAGAGGAGGAGGAGGATAATGATGGGGATGATTACTTAGGGGAGGAGGATGCATCTCGTGGGGCAAGTGAAAATGTTGGCGTGGCAAGGTCTGGTACAGGGTTTGTGCGTGACTGGAGGGATGTGGATTTGCCAGAAAGTGCTCTTCCAACCAGCACTCGCAGTGCATCATTGACACCGGGAACATTGGCCCACATGTCAGATTATGCCTTGCAGACCCTAAAAAGGGACCCCCGCATTGCCAAAATGATGAACGATGACGACTACTGGTTGGCCAGCATCCTGGATCCACGCTATAAAGGCAAATTACAAAACATCATGCCACAGGAGAACCTTGACCTAATATTGGCTAATAAACAAGCAACTCTGGTAAATCGGTTGCTTGAGGCATTCCCAGCACACAGCAGCGGTGATGGTTCTAACACGAGCCGTACGGGCTGGGGGCAGCTTGGCAGAGGTGTTCGTGATGCACACAGCAGAAGTGGCGTTGGAGACAGGGGTTTCATGACAATGTTGTGGACTGATTTTTCAAGTACCGCTCACACAACTGGTAATACTGCATCGATGGAAAGTGACAGGAGACAGCAGTTGTCAACTATGGTTACAAACTACTTTTCCTCCCATATCGATGTTCTCCCACACAGGTCATTCCCCTTTGACTATTGGGCCGCTAAACTGGACACCTGGCCTGAATTGGCACAATATACCTTACAGGAGCTCGCTTGCCCAGCTGCAAGTGTGCTATCGGAAAGAGTCTTCAGTGCAGCTGGATCAATCCTGACAGAAAAAACGACCCGTCTGTCAACCCAAAATGTGGATGATCTAACCTTCATTAAAATGAACCATGCATGGGTTTCCAAGGATTTTGTCCCACCTTCCCCTGATGACACATAGGGTGACAGAAAAATGGCTTGCTTTGGTCCACCTCTTCCTGGGACTTGACCTATTCGCCTTTTGCAGCAGCTGAATGTCCAACATCAACATATGCCACTTTCAAAAACTCCCTAACTGTGCTGCCTCCCCCCCCCATGGCCGTGGTCACCACCTAGCGCACGACACCGTGCGAGTGCCGTTGCCCTGGACAGGTGGGTAGGCCGACTCTTGGGCGCGGGCACTGGCACAGGGTCCCTCATAGTGCAATCAAGTGTCTCTGACGGTGGTGGTGCACACCCGCCGTCAGACACACCGCCGTACTATGAGGGGCCCAGTGCCAGTGCCGACGACCACGAGTGGTCCCCCCTTGCTTGGGCAGGGCCCCAGCATTTGCAATATTTACCTCTCCCTGCTCCTCCGCTGTGTAGTCTGGGCCGTCAAATCCATACTGTGCCTGACACCGTCTGAGCCTGCCTCCTGATGTATAGACATATATTTTGAATGTGTACGCTATCCATACATGTTATCCGGGGATACGGTACCCTTTCTCACCTTTGTGCAAACACGTGCAAGCCATACTGGGCCTAACACCGCCTGAGCCTGCCTCCTGATGTATAGACATATATTTTGAATGTGTACGCTATCCATACATGTTATCTGGGGATACAGTACCCTTTCTCACCTTTGTGCAATCACGTGCAAGCCATACTGGGCCTAACACCGTCTGAGCCTGCCTCCTGATGTATAGACATATATTTTGAATGTGTACGCTATCCATACATGTTATCTGGGGATACGGTACCCTTTCTCACCTTTGTGCAATCACGTGTAATCCATACTGGGCGTGAGAACGGCTGGCGAGCTGTTAAGCAAGCTACAGCACCTGTGGTTTGCACACGTAAGTTTTTCATTTTTTCAGGAATGACGGTTAGGCCTAATTCCGGAACTGCAGTTGACCTGCACTTAATGGGAAATCATTGTTCGGGGGTAATAATTGTAATCAGTGATCCCCATCACTAACGTTGTTCAGCGGATTATCTGCACCTGTAAGCGACAAACGCTGGCTTTTTCAGTGTAGCGCACATGCAGCCACGGACATGTAAGGGCATGACACACCAGTTATTGGCCAATCTCATGTGCCAGAGCCTCACGTGTCCCTCTAGTAAGCCGGACTCGGACCGCGGGGCATGACGGAGTCTCGTTCGTTAACGGAATTAACCTTGCAATGTGTGCATCTTTTCTGTAGCTGGCAAATTGAGGTTTCCCAGGTGGAGTCGAATTTAACCGTAGGCTCCACTCCTGGTGGTGCCCTTCTGGACATTCCTTTAAGGTTCAGCTTTGCAACCATACTGCCCACGTAAAACAAACACTTTGCCTTCATGAACGCTGTTTGGAGGGTCATGACTCGTGGGAATAACGCCGCCCAATCAGTTAACCTGCTAGAGAGATCGTTCGTTGCTCCCAAGCATGACATCACACTCCCTAGGAGGAAGGTAATGCCACTGTGGCGACCGTACTCCTGGGGGCGACACAAGTGCACTGATGCCCAGCCACTGCTCGATGAATCTGCTGGTATATTGACCCAGACCACTACATTCCCCTCGCACGCTACACGGCCTGAATCTGACCCTGATGAAACTCAGGTTACCCTTCCCATATACAGTTCCATCTTACACGGTGACAAAGAAAGCTGCAGATGAAAGTGCAGGTTCGGCCCACCCGCCATCAGACACACCACCGTACTATCAGGGGCCCTGTGCCAGTGCCGTCGCCAACGAGTGGGCCCCCCCTGCTTGCTCAGGATCACAGCACTTGCAAGGTTGAAATACTGTGCAGTGAGATGGAAGATGGGGACGACGAGGAGTCCAGACTAGTACAGGGATTCCCTAGCGAGGAGACTTATTTGATTGTTTTCAATGTTGGGACAGCAATTTTTGGGGAGCACTATACTCTGGAGAATGATAGATGGGGCCCACCATACACTGGAACATTCCAAAGGTGGACATCAGACACTGGAGCAGCATTTACAGGGCCCATTATACACTAGAGCATTAGAAATGGGGCCCATTATGTTTGGAGCATTATTTGGGCCCATAAGACAGTGGAGCTTCATCCATGGGGACCAACATATACTGTAGCATTATGTGGAGCTCATCATATACTGTTTCAAACATTATATGGGACCAATGATTCTGTATGGAGAAATAGATGGGCCTCGTCATGAGATGTAAAACGTGAAGTATTTTTCATTGTACTATACCGCTATTTCTCTGCCGTATCGGAGCATGATGAGTTGTGGTATGTGTTAAAGGGGCGCTCTTTCGCCCAGGGCACATGAAAACCTGGAGCCAGCCCTCCCCCCAACAACTGTAGCCAAATAACCCCCATTTTTCAGTGCGTAACTTGTATTATGAAGTTAATTAAGGTTGACAAGCTTAAGTAAGAAGAATTGATGCTTTTGGCATTCAAATGGGCACTGTAGGTGTGTTTCCTGTACTCCTCTCACTGCCGACTTTTATTCCCCATTGACTTACATTGGGTTTCGTGTTTCGGGACGACCCCGACTTTTCCCTATAATCGGCCGATCTTGCTCGATCCGACTTTTGGAAAAGTCGGGTTTCACGAAACGAAACTCGACCCTAAAAAAACAAAAGTCGCTCAACTCTACTGACAAGAATAAACAATAATTTGCAGTTAGCCCAATCGTGGGGATAAATAGCTGAGAAATAAATAGTGATTAGTATATCTTAATAAATATATTGCAATTCGCCCAGTACAAAGCTGTGAAAAAAAATGGTAGTTACTATTTCCATTAAGTATTGCACTCAAACAGTTGATTAACCAAGAGAGATGGCACGTACCCGAATAGAATTCTCCTAGAGGCTGCAAATAAGAGCGGCAGGAAGTAAAGGATTAATAGGTACATAGAACACACAATTGGGTGAAAATATTAAATGGTCATGAGCAATATGTCCCGGCATAAAGAGTGTGATTATATCCTTAGTCCATAGTTAATGCTTGGTATAAACCTGCATTCATAAAATAGTCCAATGTCTATAGCCGTGGGGAGAGCTGCCCCGGCCGATGACGGATACACCAAGTACATTCTCCAATGAGTGGAGGGCTCGTGCCCTGTGAAATAGCGCGCTGAACAGTACATGGTGATTTCACCATATATAGTTGTATGTGAGTGTTGCTACTCACAATACCTCCAATGGTCTGCGTAGAATCCGGTGACTGCGTTCTGGCTGGTGCAGTAAAGGTCGGACCTGGGAGATGCGGCGATATGCCGAGGTGTAGTGTGAGACCAGCGCTCCTGCGCTCCAGCTGTCAGCAGGGATCCGGTCACTCTGGTCGATAGCTGCGTCCCGGCAGATGTGCAGTAGGAGCAGGACCTGTGTGACGCGGTGGATCACGTGGTGCCGCCTAACTGCTGCTAGATGGAGGTACGGGTGGCAAAAAGGGCCGAAACCAACGTGTTTCGGAAAACTCCGCTTCTTTCTTCAGGTCCGGGACATATTGCTTATGACCATTTAATATTTTCACCCAATTGTGTTCTATGTACATATTAACCCTTTACTTCTAGGAGAATTCTATTCGGGTACATGCCATCTCTCCTTGGTTAATCAACTGTTTGAGTGCAATACTTACTATTTCCATTAACTACCATTTTTTTCACAGCTTTGTACTGGGCGAGTTGCAATATATTCATTGCTAGGGTTCTAAAAGTTCAGGGGTCCAAGCCTCAAAGTGCATGTCTACCCATCTGACCCCCCTATAATCATCTAAAGAGCATCTATAGATATATAATTACAGTATACCACTGTTGCTAACCAAAAACATACAATGCAAAGACCAATATTATCAAAATTACTACTATAAAAGACCAAAACAATAAAACTACTCAATGTCCACCACCATCACCACTACTCAGCAAATACATAATATAATATAACCATTACCTTTACATAACAAAACACTATACAGAGACCAATGACACCACCATACACCTTCTACTACATAGACTGAAACAAATTTAGCGGTCACTAAATAAAAAAAATAGTCTACTAAAAAGAGCAATATTACCATCTTACTGTTATCATATATTGGTAGATACTAGTCCCGCAGAACATACACGTGAGTACAGTAGTTATATATAGAACCTTACAGCTGACAATCTTTCTGATTTGGGTCGCTCACTTTTCCTGTCTTTTTCATCAGGCCCAGACCTCCATTACCACTTCTCCAGCCACAAATCATCTGCACAGTTTACAACAAAAACACATTTGACATTTCACATTTCTACTGATGTCTCATTTATTCCCAACCTACAAAAACTCCCCACTCTGCTTACCTGAGGCATAGGATACTGACCCCAATATTTTAAAAAACTGTGCCATTACTATGATTACTCCCTCCCCCAAAAATTAGTGTCCCATAGAAAATATTAATACCCCCACTGTGCAAAGGCGTGTATGCTCCTTTAACCCCTTCCCGACCAACGACTCCACATAGGCATCATGAAAAGCTGTGCCAATCTGACCAGTGACGCCTATGTGGCGTCATGAATTAATTGCCCTCCTGCGGGTCGGGTGACTGAACTTTCAGTGACTCCACCCGACCCACACACAGGGGGCTTTGTTCTTCAACACAGGTGGGGTGGCTTCACCCCCACGTGTCTACAATCGCTCTGATTGGCTGTTAAATGTGAAACAGCCAAATCAGAGCGATAGTAATATTTCATCAATGAAATTTGATGAAATATTATAATCCCACCACGGCCGATGCTGCAGTAGCATCGGACATGGCTGGAGACACTAACCTGAACCCCCTCCCATACCAGCTGGGAAGGGCGATCTGCCGCCGCTGTCATCATCTGCTCCCCCTGCCTTGGAATTAGGGTTAAGATTAGGGTTAGATGTGTGTTGGGGTTAGGGTTAGGCTTGTTGTTAGGGTTATTGGTAGGGTTGGGGTTAGGGATGTATCGGGGTTATGGTTAGGGATGTGTTAGGGTTGGAGTTAGAATTGAGGGGTTTCCACTGTTTATGCACATCAGGGGGTCTCCAAACGCGACATGGTGCCACTATTGATTCCAGCCTATTTTGCGTTCAAAAAGTCAAACGGTGCTCCCTCCCTTCCAAGCCCCGACGTGTGCCCAAACAGTTTTCCCCCCGCCACATATGGGGTACCAGTGTACTCAGGACAAACTGAACAACTTTTGGGGTCCAATTTCTCCTGTCACCCTTTGTGAAAATAAAAAATTGCCTACTAAATAATAATTTTTTGAGGGGAAAATTTTTTTTAATTTTCACGGCTGTGTTATAAACTTCTGTGAAGCACCTGGGGGTTCAAAGTGCTCACTATGAATCTAGATAAGTTCCTTAGGGGGTCTAGTTTCCAAAATGGGGTCATTTGTTGGAGAGCTCCGAAGTTTAGGTGCACAGGGGCTCTCCAAACACAGCATGGTGTCCGCTAACGATTGGAGCCAATTTTCATTTCAAAAAGTCAAATGGTGCTCCTTCCCTTCTGTGCCCTGCCGTGCGCCCAAACAGTGGTTCCCCCCACATATGGGGTACGAGCGTACTCCGGACAAACTGGACAACAACTTTGTGGTCCAATTTCTCCTGTTAGCCATGTGAAAATAAAAAATAGCGTGCTAAAAAATCATTTTTGAGGAAAAAAAAAATCATCTTTTATTTTCACTGCTCTGCGTTATAAACTTTTGTGGAGCATTTGGGGGTTCAAAGTGCTCACTACACATCTAGATAAGTTCCTTAAGGGGTCTAGTTTCCAAAATGGGGTTACTTGGGGGTTTTCACTGTTTAGGCACACGGCCTCTCCAAACGCGACATGGTGTCCGATAACGATTGGAGCTAATTTTCCATTCAAAGTCAAATGGCGCTCCTTCGCTTCCGGACCCTGCCATGCGCCTAAACAGTGGTTAATGACCACATATGAGGTATCGGTGTACTCAGGAGAAATTGCTTAACAAATTTTAGGATCCATTTTATCCTGTTGCCCATGTGAAAATGAAAAAATAGGCTAAAAGAAAATTTTTGTGAAAAAAAAGTACCTTTTTTATTTACTGATCAATTGTGAAGCACCTGGGGGTTCAAAGTGAGCACTCTGCATCTAGATAAGTTCCTTGGGGCGTCTAGTTTCCAAAATGGGGTCACTTGTGGGAGAGCTCCAATGTTTAAGCACACAGGGGCTCTCCAAACGCGACATGGCAACCGCTAAATATTCCAGCATATTTTCCATTCAAAAAGTTTTCGAAGGGAGTGACAATAAAATCTCTTGAGGAGTAAGATCTGTTGGTGTCAAACCCATACAACGAAGTGAGCCATTAATATCTTTCCAGAAAGTTGAAATACCCGGGCAAAACCAGAAAATATGCACAAGAGATCCTATTGCATCAGAACATCTCCAACACAATGGTGTATTGCTTAAACCTAGGTGGACCAAGCGTTCCAGAGTTTTGTACCAGAATCTTGAATGCATTCTCCTGTAATAGAATACACCTGGAAAAACCGTGAGAGTTGGCAAGCACTTGACTCACTTCTTGGTGAGATAGGGTTATCTTTAGCTCCGATTCCCAAGAGGTTATATAAAGAGGCTCGAAGTTCTCTGGTGGCTTGATAAGATTAGCATATAGTTTAGACACTAGTTTGGAGATAGAATGGAGCTTAACCATGAGCTCCAGCCATAACAGATCCAAGGAATGCTTCAGGTCTGCTTTAAATTTTAAGATGAAATGGACATGCTGTTTCTGCAAGAAGTCCTTAGGACGTTTTGTGGCATCTCTCGGCCAACCCTCCACACATGGTATATCACCCCACAGGAGATGGGAGATAGGAATGTTTGGGAGACCATCCCACAGATCATAAACATCCACGTATTTGGGGTTAGTCAACCAAGGGAGGACTCTGAGTGGGATATCTTCCAGAAAAAAACAGTGAGGTATGATATTTGGGATTAGTTTGAGCATTCCGATACCGCAAGTATCGGGTATCGGCCGATATTCACTGTATCGGAATTCCGATACTGAGTTTCCGATACTTTTAGCATATCGAATACCGGAATCGGAAGTTCCCATAATGCTATGAGCCAGCTTTCTTTTGCCTTGCAGCAGCGCTAGTCACAGCTGTCTGCAAGGTCTGTGTGAGTGTAGCTCACACTGTGTAGTGTGTCCTGCAGACACGTCTGCTTGTAGGACGTTCAGCGTGTCACTGCCTCATACAAATTTTTTCTTTTTCTTGCTGCAAATTTTTCATTCTCCTATTAGTGTGAATCCATCCATATCCATATACGTTGGTTGCAAACACTATAGGAGTAGACAGCGGAGCCTTTCTGCAGCCTTTCAGTGCTAGTGTCCAGTTTGCTGCACTGTTCACGGCTGTCTGAGAGGTCCCTGTGTGTGAGTGCAGCTCACGCTGAGTAGTGTGTCCTTCAGCTACGTCTGGTTGTAGGCCGCTCAGTGTGCGTCACTGCCTCACACATTTTTCTTTTATTGCAGCTCATTTTTTATTCTCTTATTAGTGTGCATCCATCCGTATCCATCTACATTGGTTGGTTGCAAACACTATATAGGAGTAGATAGAGGAGCCTTTTTTCTGGCTTGTGCCCTTCAGCTGCAGCCAGATTAGTATTACCCTATTTTTTGGAGCCTCATCTTTTGCATTGTAGGTTACCTTCCTGCATTGTAATAGCTCCAAAAAGTTTGTGATACTATCGCGTTCAAATCTTTGGTCACATCCTTTTAGTTTTTACAAAAAAAAAAACAAAATAAAGTTCACCAAACACTCCATTTGACAGTTGTGTAGGCCACATTAGCTCCTATTAAAGTGTAGTCCACACACACACTTCATAAAATTAGTGTTTCTTATACCTGTTACCAGCTGTTCAGGAATAAGCACACTAAGCCCCCCCTTTGTACTTTTCTGCCTATCTTTATCAGTATACCAAGATGAAGAAGGCAGGAAGTAAGGCCCGTGGGCGTGGAGTTTCAGCAGGGAGAGGACGTGGGGATTCTGTGCCTGCTGCGGGCACCAATTAGTCAGCATCCTCCAGTTTTAGTAGGCAACAGTCCTTTATGCGCAGCTTTGTAGGACCTCGCCGTACCCCACTGCTGCGGGAGGAACAAATTGAAGCCGTTGTCAGATGGATGGCAGATAACGCATCGACTTCAATGACTTCCACGTCCTCTCAGGGCCAGAGCACTGAAGAGCAACCATCTGTCTCTTCACCACCTGCCAAAGTGCCCAGGCAGTCAGTGAGCCCTGGACAGGAGCCATCAGTCTCTACTTCTGTTCTCTGAATCTGTTGGCTTGGAAAGAGGGGGCCAGCCAAGCAGCATTCAAGAATGTGAAGAAGAGAGAGTATGCAGTGATGCGCAACTTCTTTGTCCCTCGGAATCTGAAGAGGCGGGTGGGCCAGTGCCTATGGTCAGCACACCTCGGTACGCATCAGATGATGAGACTCAGGTGCCACTTTCTGGTGTGTACGGTGCTGGTGAGACAACCCAGGAGAAGCAGGTGTTTCAAGAGGGGAGTGTAGATGATGAGGTCCTTGACCCATCATGGCGTGAGGTCAAGGACCTCTCCCAGGAGGGAGAGGGAGGGGGCAGACTTGGTTGCCTGTAGCCTCCACTTCGGCACCCGTTAGGAGCATTCCTCTTTCAAAAGCCAAAGCGGGTGCTCCCAAGACTTGCAGTGCGTGGTCCTTTTTTGACACAGTTGCAGATGACATTTGCTTTGTCAAATGCAAGCTGTGTCATCAGAAAGTCAAAAGAGGGAAAAATGTCAGCAACCTCAATACCACAAATATGTGGAAACATGCGCGGACCAAGCACGAGGTGGAGTTACACAGACACACTGAAGACGTAGGCCAGCGTACCGCACCACCTACCACCTCTTCAGCTCGTGTTGGCGCCTCTTCCTCCAGCTCACACACAGCTGGTTCGGCTTCCTCACAGGATCGCCAAGGAAGAACCTCTGGCACTGTTGTCCGAAGACCCAGTGACATTCCACCCACAGCACCACTTTCCCAGTCATCCTCACACTCCCAGGCCACTCTACAGCCATCGGTAGCACAGGCATGGGATAAAACCCGGCCATACTCGGCAAATCATCCCCGAGCACAGGCTCTGAATGCTGGCATTGCCAAACTACTTGCCCTTGAAATGCTCTCATTCAGACTGGTGTAGACTGACACCTTCCGGAACTTCATGGCATTGGCAGTCCCACAATACACCATGCCCAGCCGCTTTTATTTCAGCAGGCAAGCCATCCCTGCCCTGCAAAAACATGTGGAGGGAAAAATAAAACATGCACTACTTAATGCCGTCAGTAGCAAGGTCCACCTGACCACCGATGCGTGGACCAGTAACCATGGACAGGGACGATACCTTTCCCTCACTGCCCATTGGGTCAATGTTGTGGAGCCGGGTACAGATCTGGAGAGTGGCGCTGTACGTGTTCTGCCAACCCCAAGCCCAGGATCAAGCATGGAGCAGGCAGAGGCCTGATGGTTTTTGAATGTGGAGGCAGCAGGAGACATTGCCATCCACACAGCAGGGGAACAGCAGAAGTTACTTAACCCCACTAAAGGGGGTTTTACACTAAGCGATATCGCTAGCAATATCGCTAAAACGTCACTGGTTTTGTGACGTCATAGCGATATTGCTAGCGATATCGCTATGTGTGATACTTACCAGTGACCGGCTCCCCCGCTGTCCATCGCTGATCGCGCGAGAATGTCCGGCTCCATTTCTCGTCGGGCGCTTCCTGCTGAGACTTTCTGCTGTGACGACGAGCGACGCGTGGAGGCGGGCGGGAGGACGCCAGGATCGCTGTGTGTGAATGGTAAGTATCGTGCGCTGCGTCGCTGCTGCATCGCTGTGAGATCTTTCTGTATGAAAGCTCACTAGCGATCATTTAGCGATGCACCAGCGATCCTGACCGGGTCGGATCGCTGGTCGGATCGCTGGTGCATCGCTAAATGTAAAAGGGCCTTAACACAGGAGCTAGTGTGTTTTTCTCTGTGAAGATGGCACTTCTGAACACCAACTGGCATTGTTGGAGCCCAGGATCAAGCATGGAGCAGGCAGAGGCCTGATGGTTTTTGAATGTGGAGGCGGCAGGAGACATTGCAATCCACATAGCAGGGTACCAGCAGACGTTACTGAACCCCACTAACACAGGAGCTAGTGTTTTTCTCTGTGCGGACAGCACTTCCGAGCGACAACTGGCTGTGTTGAAGCCCAGGATCAATCATGCAGCAGGCGGAGGCCAACTTGCAGCAAGTTTTATATAGCAACCGCTGCTTTTTGCTATTGGTCCCTATTGAATAATGAACGTTTTGAATTTTCTCCAAAAGTAAAGTAGTTGCAAACTCATCCTTTTAGAAACTTGTTTGGGCTGTTGAGAGGAGTAGAAAAACAGCAAAAATTTCAATCCTGCACGATTCTACCAAGAAATGTGAGTGTTCATTCAAACCGCTGGTTTTTGCTATTTTGGGCCCTATTGAATAATGAATGTTTTGAATTTTCTCCAAAAGTAAAGTAGTTGCAAACTCATCCTTTTAGAAACTTGTTTGGGCTGTTGAGAGGAGTAAAAAAACATCAAAAATTTCAATCCTTTCAGTCTGCTGAAGGACCCTGGGAAGGACCAATCAGATCCGACACAGGACCTGAACACGTGACCCCTGCTCTCCACTGAGAGGTAAACTTGCGGGCATGCCCAGTAGCACGGCATGAGGACTTAGCCTCTGGAGCTGTTCCCTGCAGAGCAGGTTGCGCTACCATTGCTGCACCAGAGGTGGCAGCAACATCCAGGCTGTCAGAGTAAGTCTGAGCAGCACCCGGAGCGGTCAGAGAAAAATGGGAGACCGCTGGATGTCTGGCTCTGGATCCCCGCTGTGCAGAGTCAGGAATCCGACGCCTAACAGATTCATGGCATCTGTGGAAAATGGCTCCCTCTCCCATAGCCCCAGGAACAGGTTTGTATAGGATGGCGCACAGGCTGCAACCATGGCTGTCCCCTGGAGCTGTAGGAAGAAGGAACCATTAAAAGTAAAAAAAAAATTGTGGGTTAAAAAATTTTTAAAGGTGTTTGAATAAAATTAACCTCATCAGCATTCAAATTGGACATGCTTAAAAACTGAAAACAAGGTTATTGCCTTCAGTATCCGCTGCTTATCAGACGCCTCTTATTCCAGACTTTTAGGCGAGATATTCAGTACTGAATATTACCACACAGGCCAGCTGTCTCTTTAATGATATATGGGGTGACAGGACAATTGTGTACAAGATAATTGTGTACGGACTATTGTGTACAGACAATTGTGTACAGGCCAATTGTGTACAATGACAATTGTGTACAAGCCAATTGTGTACAATGACAATTGTGTACAAGGCAATTGTGTACAAGGCGATTGTGTACAAGGCAATTGTGTACAAGGCGATTGTGTACAAGGCAATTGTGTACAAGGCAATTGTGTACAAGGCAATTGTGTACGGAATTGTGTACAATGACAATTGTGTACAAGGCGATTGTGTACAAGGCGATTGTGTACAAGGCGATTGTGTACAAGGCAATTGTGTACAAGGCAATTGTGTACAAGGCAATTGTGTACGGGCAATTGTGTACGGACAATTGTGTACGGACAATTGTGTACAAGGCAATTGTGTACGGGCAATTGTGTACGGACAATTGTGTACAAGGCAATTGTGTACGGACAATTGTGTACAAGGCAATTGTGTACGGGCAATTGTGTACAATTGTGTACAAGGCAATTGTGTACAAGGCAATTGTGTACGGGCAATTGTGTACAAGGCAATTGTGTACAAGGCAATTGTGTACGGGCAATTGTGTACAAGGTCATGGAACCGTGTACAAGAGGCAATTGTGTACGGACAATTGTGTACAAGGCAATTATTTGTGTACAGGCCACTTGTACAGGCCACTTTCACACTGACGCTTACTTTCGGTTTCAGTACTCACCCCTTGCAACTTTCACCATGACTTTTACTTGTTGTGTACAGGCCACTTGTACAGGCCACTTTCACAATGACGCTTACTTTCACTTTCATTACTCACCCCTTGCAACTTTCACCATGACTTTTACTATGAGCAAGTCTGAAAAAGACAAAGATAATTGTACAGGCCACTTTCACACTGACGCTTACTTTCGGTTTCATTACTCACCCCTTGCAACTTTCACCATGACTTTTACTATGAGCAAGTCTGAAAAAGACAAAGATGTCCTTAGGCTTGGGGGACACGAGTATATCCTGCACAGGACACGTGATGACAGCATCAAAGAATGGCGGTGCAGGCAAGTCAACAAATTCAAGTGTCCCGCACGCATGCACACATCTGGAGCCGCGATTGTTAAACAGCCGACTGAGCACAGTCACTCTGCAGATCCAGTTCAAGCTGAAGCCAGAGCTACAATGGCTGCTCTGAGGCAAGAAGCAATCAGCTCTCAAGCATCTACTAGAAGCATTGTTGGACAGGTTCTTCAAGACAGGTCTGATGACGTGTTGTCTCGAATGCCCAAGCGAAGTGACGTTGAGCGAAATACACGTCGGGTCAGGCAGCGAGCAAACACCATGCTGGCTCCTCCTCAAAGCATCAATTTTGCTATCCCCCAGGAATACAGCGACATCATTTTATATGACTCTGCAAGAGATGACCCCCAAAGGATTCTTGTCATTGGTAGCAATGAACTGTTGCCTTATTTCGAAAGAGGAGACACATGGTTTGGCGATGGAACGTTCAAGGTGGTGCCAACCATCTTCTTTCAGCTGTATTCTCTCCATGCAAAAGTCGGCAACTCCTATCCTCCCCTGATCTACTGCCTGCTGCCAAACAAGACTGGTCCAACCTATCGTCGAATGATCACGGCGCTCAAAGGGTTGATGCCAGGTGCAAATCCCCAGAAAATTCTTCTTGACTTTGAGATGGCAGCAATGTCAGCTTTCCAAGATGAGTTTCCAGCTGCAGCGATTTCTGGCTGCTTCTTTCATCTGAGCCAGTCCATTATTCGAAAGGTCAATGAGCTGGGCCTAAAGGCTGAATTTGAGGCTGAGGATGGAGAGTTCAATCTCAAGGTAAAATCTTTGGCCTCCTTGGCGTTTGTCCCACCAGCCGAAGTAAGTGCAAGGTATGACGAACTAGCCCAAATCTTCCCTGATGATGATGCTACCAATCAGCTCCTCTCCTACTTTGAGCATACCTACGTTAGGGGGCCAGGAGTAGGTGGACGCTTTCGAAACGCAAGGTTTACTCCAGAGGTCTGGAATCATTATGCTGACGCTTTGGCCTCTGCCCCCAAGACCACGAATTGCTGCGAGGGGTTTCATAACGCCTTACAAGCACTCTTTCTTTGTGCTCATCCTACCGTGTGGAAACTGTTCAACGGACTCATTAGTGACATGGCAATTCATAGACTTACAGTCCAGAATGCTGAGGTACTGAATGTTGAGCATCCACGAAGCAAGTATGTCCAGCTAGCTGAACGACTGCGTGTGAAAGTGGCTGATTATCACAATCAAGGAGACAAGCTGCGGTATCTGCGAGCGATCAGCAACATGCAGGCACGATAGACAAGACCAGCAATATTTGTAGAATAAGAATAGAAGAAGCTTTGAAACTGTTATTCAATAAGCAATCTTACGTTAAAATCAATGATGAATATAGTATTTTCTTTTTTTGGACGTTTAATTTTTTGTTTTCCCTATACTTGTCTGTAAATAATCGTCCGTACACAATTGTCCGTACACAATTGTCCTTGTACACAATTGCCCTGTACACAATTGTCCGTACACAATTGTCCTTGTACACAATTGCCCTGTACACAATTGTCCGTACACAATTGTCCTTGGACACAATTGCCCTGTACACAATTGTCCTTGTACACAATTGTCCTTGTACACAATTGTCTGTACACAATTGTCCTTGTACACAATTGCCCTGTACACAATTGCCCTGTACACAATTGTCCTTGTACACAATTGTCCTTGTACACAATTGTCTGTACACAATTGTCCTTGTACACAATTGCCCTGTACACAATTGTCCTTGTACACAATTGTCCTTGTACACAATTGTCCTTGTACACAATTGTCCTTGTACACAATTTTCTGTACACAATTGTCATGGAACCATATATGGAATTCTCCATTACAGCTCCTTTCAGTTAAATCAACTGTGAATTTCCTTTCCTGATGGAGAGGAGGAGGGGTTTGTCTTTATGTAAAATCTTGTCTAAAGTCCATTTTAAGGAAAGATATTAGCGAAGGGAATGAGGATTAGAGCCCAATAGCAAAAATCAGGTTTTGAATGAAGAATCACATTTCTTGGTAGAAGCATGCAGGATTGAAATTTTTGATGGTTTTTTACTCCTCTCAACAGCCCAAACAAGTTTCTAAAAGGATGAGTTTGCAACTACTTTACTTTTGGAGAAAATTCAAAACATTCATTATTCAATAGGGCCCAAACTATCAAAAACCAGCGGTTTCAATGAACACACATTTCTTGGTAGAATCATGCAGGACTGAAATTTTTGATGTTTTTCTACTCCTCTCATGAGCCCAAACAAGTCTCTAAAAGCATGAGTTTGCAACTACTTTACTTTTGGAGAAAATTCAAAACATTCATTATTCAATAGAGCCCAATAGCAAAAATCAGGTTTTGAATGAAGAATCACATTTCTTGGTAAAATCATGCAGGATTGAAATTTTTGATGGTTTTTTACTCCTCTCAACAGCCCAAACAAGTTTCTAAAAGGATGAGTTTGCAACTACTTTACTTTTGGAGAAAATTCAAAACATTCATTATTCAATAGGGCCCAAACTATCAAAAACCAGCGGTTTCAATGAACACACATTTCTTGGTAGAATCATGCAGGACTGAAATTTTTGATGTTTTTCTACTCCTCTCATGAGCCCAAACAAGTCTCTAAAAGCATGAGTTTGCAACTACTTTACATTTGGAGAAAATTCAAAACATTCATTATTCAATAGAGCCCAATAGCAAAAATCAGGTTTTGAATGAAGAATCACATTTCTTGGTAGAATCATGCAGGATTGAAATTTTTGATGGTTTTTTACTCCTCTCAACAGCCCAAACAAGTTTCTAAAAGGATGAGTTTGCAACTACTTTACTTTTGGAGAAAATTCAAAACATTCATTATTCAATAGGGCCCAAACTATCAAAAACCAGCGGTTTCAATGAACACACATTTCTTGGTAGAATCATGCAGGACTGAAATTTTTGATGTTTTTCTACTCCTCTCATGAGCCCAAACAAGTCTCTAAAAGCATGAGTTTGCAACTACTTTACTTTTGGAGAAAATTCAAAACATTCATTATTCAATAGAGCCCAATAGCAAAAATCAGGTTTTGAATGAAGAATCACATTTCTTGGTAGAATCATGCAGGATTGAAATTTTTGATGGTTTTTTACTCCTCTCAACAGCCCAAACAAGTTTCTAAAAGGATGAGTTTGCAACTACTTTACTTTTGGAGAAAATTCAAAACATTCATTATTCAATAGGGCCCAAACTATCAAAAACCAGCGGTTTCAATGAACACACATTTCTTGGTAGAATCATGCAGGACTGAAATTTTTGATGTTTTTCTACTCCTCTCATGAGCCCAAACAAGTCTCTAAAAGCATGAGTTTGCAACTACTTTACTTTTGGAGAAAATTCAAAACATTCACTTTTCAATAGAGCCCAATAGCAAAAATCAGGTTTTGAATGAAGAATCACATTTCTTGGTAGAATCATGCAGGATTGAAATTTTTGATGGTTTTTTACTCCTCTCAACAGCCCAAACAAGTTTCTAAAAGGATGAGTTTGCAACTACTTTACTTTTGGAGAAAATTCAAAACATTCATTATTCAATAGGGCCCAAACTATCAAAAACCAGCGGTTTGAATGAACACACATTTCTTGGTAGAATCATGCAGGACTGAAATTTTTGATGTTTTTCTACTCCTCTCATGAGCCCAAACAAGTCTCTAAAAACATGAGTTTGCAACTACTTTACTTTTGGAGAAAATTCAAAACATTCATTATTCAATAGAGCCCAATAGCAAAAATCAGGTTTTGAATGAAGAATCACATTTCTTGGTAGAATCATGCAGGATTGAAATTTTTGATGGTTTTTTACTCCTCTCTACAGCCCAAACAAGTTTCTAAAAGGATGAGTTTGCAACTGCCTTACTTTTGGAGAAAATTCAAAACATTCATTATTCAATAGGGCCCAAACTATCAAAAACCAGCGGTTTGAATGAACACACATTTCTTGGTAGAATCATGCAGGACTCAAATTTTTGATGTTTTTCTACTCCTCTCATGAGCCCAAACAAGTTTCTAAAAGCATGAGTTTGCAACTACTTTACTTTTGGAGAAAATTCAAAACATTCATTATTCAATAGAGCCCAATAGCAAAAATCAGGTTTTGAATGAAGAGTCACATTTCTTGGTAGAATCATGCAGGATTGAAATTTTTGATGGTTTTTTACTCCTCTCAACAGCCCAAACAAGTTTCTAAAAGGATGAGTTTGCAACTACTTTACTTTTGGAGAAAATTCAAAACATTCATTATTCAATAGGGCCCAAACTATCAAAAACCAGCGGTTTCAATGAACACACATTTCTTGGTAGAATCATGCAGGACTGAAATTTTTGATGTTTTTCTACTCCTCTCATGAGCCCAAACAAGTCTCTAAAAGCATGAGTTTGCAACTACTTTACTTTTGGAGAAAATTCAAAACATTCATTATTCAATAGAGCCCAATAGCAAAAATCAGGTTTTGAATGAAGAATCACATTTCTTGGTAGAATCATGCAGGATTGAAATTTTTGATGGTTTTTTACTCCTCTCAACAGCCCAAACAAGTTTCTAAAAGGATGAGTTTGCAACTACTTTACTTTTGGAGAAAATTCAAAACATTCATTATTCAATAGGGCCCAAACTATCAAAAAACAGCGGTTTCAATGAACACACATTTCTTGGAAGAATCATGCAGGACTGAAATTTTTGATGTTTTTCTACTCCTCTCATGAGCCCAAACAAGTTTCTAAAAGCATGAGTTTGCAACTACTTTACTTTTGGAGAAAATTCAAAACATTCATTATTCAATAGAGCCCAATAGCAAAAATCAGGTTTTGAATGAAGAATCACATTTCTTGGTAGAATCATGCAGGATTGAAATTTTTGATGGTTTTTTACTCCTCTCAACAGCCCAAACAAGTTTCTAAAAGGATGAGTTTGCAGCTACTTTACTTTTGGAGAAAATTCAAAACATTCATTATTCAATAGAGCCCAATAGCAAAAATCAGGTTTTGAATGAAGAATCACATTTCTTGGTAGAATCATGCAGGATTGAAATTTTTGATGGTTTTTTACTCCTCTCAACAGCCCAAACAAGTTTCTAAAAGGATGAGTTTGCAACTACTTTACTTTTGGAGAAAATTCAAAGCATTCATTATTCAATAGGGCCCAAACTATCAAAAACCAGCGGTTTGAATGAACACACATTTCTTGGTAGAATCATGCAGGACTGAAATTTTTGATGTTTTTCTACTCCTCTCATGAGCCCAAACAAGTCTCTAAAAGCATGAGTTTGCAACTACTTTACTTTTGGAGAAAATTCAAAACATTCATTATTCAATAGAGCCCAATAGCAAAAATCAGGTTTTGAATGAAGAATCACATTTCTTGGTAGAATCATGCAGGATTGAAATTTTTGATGGTTTTTTACTCCTCTCAACAGCCCAAACAAGTTTCTAAAAGGATGAGTTTGCAACTACTTTACTTTTGGAGAAAATTCAAAACATTCATTATTCATTAGAGCCCAATAGCAAAAATCAGGTTTTGAATGAAGAATCACATTTCTTGGTAGAATCATGCAGGATTGAAATTTTTGATGGTTTTTTACTCCTCTCAACAGCCCAAACAAGTTTCTAAAAGGATGAGTTTGCAACTACTTTACTTTTGGAGAAAATTCAAAGCATTCATTATTCAATAGGGCCCAAACTATCAAAAACCAGCGGTTTCAATGAACACACATTTCTTGGTAGAATCATGCAGGACTGAAATTTTTGATGTTTTTCTACTCCTCTCATGAGCCCAAACAAGTCTCTAAAAGCATGAGTTTGCAACTACTTTACTTTTGGAGAAAATTCAAAACATTCATTATTCAATAGAGCCCAATAGCAAAAATCAGGTTTTGAATGAAGAATCACATTTCTTGGTAAAATCATGCAGGATTGAAATTTTTGATGGTTTTTTACTCCTCTCAACAGCCCAAACAAGTTTCTAAAAGGATGAGTTTGCAACTACTTTACTTTTGGAGAAAATTCAAAACATTCATTATTCAATAGGGCCCAAACTATCAAAAACCAGCGGTTTCAATGAACACACATTTCTTGGTAGAATCATGCAGGACTGAAATTTTTGATGTTTTTCTACTCCTCTCATGAGCCCAAACAAGTTTCTAAAAGCATGAGTTTGCAACTAGTTTACTTTTGGAGAACATTCAAAACATTCACTATTCAATAGAGCCCAATAGCAAAAATCAGGTTTTGAATGAAGAATCACATTTCTTGGTAAAATCATGCAGGATTGAAATTTTTGATGGTTTTTTACTCCTCTCAACAGCCCAAACAAGTTTCTAAAAGGATGAGTTTGCAACTACTTTACTTTTGGAGAAAATTCAAAACATTCATTATTCAATAGGGCCCAAACTATCAAAAACCAGCGGTTTCAATGAACACACATTTCTTGGTAGAATCATGCAGGACTGAAATTTTTGATGTTTTTCTACTCCTCTCATGAGCCCAAACAAGTCTCTAAAAGCATGAGTTTGCAACTACTTTACTTTAGGAGAAAATTCAAAACATTCATTATTCAATAGAGCCCAATAGCAAAAATCAGGTTTTGAATGAAGAATCACATTTCTTGGTAGAATCATGCAGGATTGAAATTTTTGATGGTTTTTTACTCCTCTCAACAGCCCAAACAAGTTTCTAAAAGGATGAGTTTGCAACTACTTTACTTTTGGAGAAAATTCAAAACATTCATTATTCAATAGGGCCCAAACTATCAAAAACCAGCGGTTTCAATGAACACACATTTCTTGGTAGAATCATGCAGGACTGAAATTTTTGATGTTTTTCTACTCCTCTCATGAGCCCAAACAAGTCTCTAAAAGCATGAGTTTGCAACTACTTTACTTTTGGAGAAAATTCAAAACATTCACTTTTCAATAGAGCCCAATAGCAAAAATCAGGTTTTGAATGAAGAATCACATTTCTTGGTAGAATCATGCAGGATTGAAATTTTTGATGGTTTTTTACTCCTCTCAACAGCCCAAACAAGTTTCTAAAAGGATGAGTTTGCAACTACTTTACTTTTGGAGAAAATTCAAAACATTCATTATTCAATAGGGCCCAAACTATCAAAAACCAGCGGTTTGAATGAACACACATTTCTTGGTAGAATCATGCAGGACTGAAATTTTTGATGTTTTTCTACTCCTCTCATGAGCCCAAACAAGTCTCTAAAAGCATGAGTTTGCAACTACTTTACTTTTGGAGAAAATTCAAAACATTCATTATTCAATAGAGCCCAATAGCAAAAATCAGGTTTTGAATGAAGAATCACATTTCTTGGTAGAAGCATGCAGGATTGAAATTTTTGATGGTTTTTTACTCCTCTCAACAGCCCAAACAAGTTTCTAAAAGGATGAGTTTGCAACTACTTTACTTTTGGAGAAAATTCAAAACATTCATTATTCAATAGGGCCCAAACTATCAAAAACCAGCGGTTTCAATGAACACACATTTCTTGGTAGAATCATGCAGGACTGAAATTTTTGATGTTTTTCTACTCCTCTCATGAGCCCAAACAAGTTTCTAAAAGCATGAGTTTGCAACTACTTTACTTCTGGAGAAAATTCAAAACATTCATTATTCAATAGAGCCCAATAGCAAAAATCAGGTTTTGAATGAAGAATCACAGTTCTTGGTAGAATCATGCAGGATTGAAATTTTTGATGGTTTTTTACTCCTCTCAACAGCCCAAACAAGTTTCTAAAAGGATGAGTTTGCAACTACTTTACTTTTGGAGAAAATTCAAAACATTCATTACTCAATAGAGCCCAATAGCAAAAATCAGGTTTTGAATGAAGAATCACATTTCTTGGTAGAATCATGCAGGATTGAAATTTTTAATGGTTTTTTACTCCTCTCAACAGCCCAAACAAGTTTCTAAAAGGATGAGTTTGCAACTACTTTACTTTTGGAGAAAATTCAAAACATTCATTATTCAATAGGGCCCAAACTATCAAAAACCAGCGGTTTCAATGAACACACATTTCTTGGTAGAATCATGCAGGACTGAAATTTTTGATGTTTTTCTACTCCTCTCATGAGCCCAAACAAGTTTCTAAAAGCATGAGTTTGCAACTACTTTACTTTTGGAGAAAATTCAAAACATTCACTATTCAATAGAGCCCAATAGCAAAAATCAGGTTTTGAATGAAGAATCACATTTCTTGGTAAAATCATGCAGGATTGAAATTTTTGATGGTTTTTTACTCCTCTCAACAGCCCAAACAAGTTTCTAAAAGGATGAGTTTGCAACTACTTTACTTTTGGAGAAAATTCAAAACATTCATTATTCAATAGGGCCCAAACTATCAAAAACCAGCGGTTTCAATGAACACACATTTCTTGGTAGAATCATGCAGGACTGAAATTTTTGATGTTTTTCTACTCCTCTCATGAGCCCAAACAAGTCTCTAAAAGCATGAGTTTGCAACTACTTTACTTTTGGAGAAAATTCAAAACATTCATTATTCAATAGAGCCCAATAGCAAAAATCAGGTTTTGAATGAAGAATCACATTTCTTGGTAGAATCATGCAGGATTGAAATTTTTGATGGTTTTTTACTCCTCTCAACAGCCCAAACAAGTTTCTAAAAGGATGAGTTTGCAACTACTTTACTTTTGGAGAAAATTCAAAACATTCATTATTCAATAGGGCCCAAACTATCAAAAACCAGCGGTTTCAATGAACACACATTTCTTGGTAGAATCATGCAGGACTGAAATTTTTGATGTTTTTCTACTCCTCTCATGAGCCCAAACAAGTCTCTAAAAGCATGAGTTTGCAACTACTTTACTTTTGGAGAAAATTCAAAACATTCACTTTTCAATAGATCCCAATAGCAAAAATCAGGTTTTGAATGAAGAATCACATTTCTTGGTAGAATCATGCAGGATTGAAATTTTTGATGGTTTTTTACTCCTCTCAACAGCCCAAACAAGTTTCTAAAAGGATGAGTTTGCAACTACTTTACTTTTGGAGAAAATTCAAAACATTCATTATTCAATAGGGCCCAAACTATCAAAAACCAGCGGTTTCAATGAACACACATTTCTTGGTAGAATCATGCAGGACTGAAATTTTTGATGTTTTTCTACTCCTCTCATGAGCCCAAACAAGTCTCTAAAAGCATGAGTTTGCAACTACTTTACTTTTGGAGAAAATTCAAAACATTCATTATTCAATAGAGCCCAATAGCAAAAATCAGGTTTTGAATGAAGAATCACATTTCTTGGTAGAAGCATGCAGGATTGAAATTTTTGATGGTTTTTTACTCCTCTCAACAGCCCAAACAAGTTTCTAAAAGGATGAGTTTGCAACTACTTTACTTTTGGAGAAAATTCAAAACATTCATTATTCAATAGGGCCCAAACTATCAAAAACCAGCGGTTTCAATGAACACACATTTCTTGGTAGAATCATGCAGGACTGAAATTTTTGATGTTTTTCTACTCCTCTCATGAGCCCAAACAAGTCTCTAAAAGCATGAGTTTGCAACTACTTTACTTTTGGAGAAAATTCAAAACATTCATTATTCAATAGAGCCCAATAGCAAAAATCAGGTTTTGAATGAAGAATCACATTTCTTGGTAAAATCATGCAGGATTGAAATTTTTGATGGTTTTTTTACTCCTCTCAACAGCCCAAACAAGTTTCTAAAAGGATGAGTTTGCAACTACTTTACTTTTGGAGAAAATTCAAAACATTCATTATTCAATAGGGCCCAAACTATCAAAAACCAGCGGTTTCAATGAACACACATTTCTTGGTAGAATCATGCAGGACTGAAATTTTTGATGTTTTTCTACTCCTCTCATGAGCCCAAACAAGTTTCTAAAAGCATGAGTTTGCAACTAGTTTACTTTTGGAGAACATTCAAAACATTCACTATTCAATAGAGCCCAATAGCAAAAATCAGGTTTTGAATGAAGAATCACATTTCTTGGTAAAATCATGCAGGATTGAAATTTTTGATGGTTTTTTACTCCTCTCAACAGCCCAAACAAGTTTCTAAAAGGATGAGTTTGCAACTACTTTACTTTTGGAGAAAATTCAAAACATTCATTATTCAATATGGCCCAAACTATCAAAAACCAGCGGTTTCAATGAACACACATTTCTTGGTAGAATCATGCAGGACTGAAATTTTTGATGTTTTTCTACTCCTCTCATGAGCCCAAACAAGTCTCTAAAAGCATGAGTTTGCAACTACTTTACTTTTGGAGAAAATTCAAAACATTCATTATTCAATAGAGCCCAATAGCAAAAATCAGGTTTTGAATGAAGAATCACATTTCTTGGTAGAATCATGCAGGATTGAAATTTTTGATGGTTTTTTACTCCTCTCAACAGCCCAAACAAGTTTCTAAAAGGATGAGTTTGCAACTACTTTACTTTTGGAGAAAATTCAAAACATTCATTATTCAATAGGGCCCAAACTATCAAAAACCAGCGGTTTCAATGAACACACATTTCTTGGTAGAATCATGCAGGACTGAAATTTTTGATGTTTTTCTACTCCTCTCATGAGCCCAAACAAGTCTCTAAAAGCATGAGTTTGCAACTACTTTACTTTTGGAGAAAATTCAAAACATTCATTATTCAATAGAGCCCAATAGCAAAAATCAGGTTTTGAATGAAGAATCACATTTCTTGGTAGAATCATGCAGGATTGAAATTTTTGATGGTTTTTTACTCCTCTCAACAGCCCAAACAAGTTTCTAAAAGGATGAGTTTGCAACTACTTTACTTTTGGAGAAAATTCAAAACATTCATTATTCAATAGGGCCCAAACTATCAAAAACCAGCGGTTTCAATGAACACACATTTCTTGGTAGAATCATGCAGGACTGAAATTTTTGATGTTTTTCTACTCCTCTCATGAGCCCAAACAAGTCTCTAAAAGCATGAGTTTGCAACTACTTTACTTTTGGATAAAATTCAAAACATTCATTATTCAATAGAGCCCAATAGCAAAAATCAGGTTTTGAATGAAGAATCACATTTCTTGGTAAAATCATGCAGGATTGAAATTTTTGATGGTTTTTTTACTCCTCTCAACAGCCCAAACAAGTTTCTAAAAGGATGAGTTTGCAACTACTTTACTTTTGGAGAAAATTCAAAACATTCATTATTCAATAGGGCCCAAACTATCAAAAACCAGCGGTTTCAATGAACACACATTTCTTGGTAGAATCATGCAGGACTGAAATTTTTGATGTTTTTCTACTCCTCTCATGAGCCCAAACAAGTTTCTAAAAGCATGAGTTTGCAACTACTTTACTTTTGGAGAAAATTCAAAACATTCACTATTCAATAGAGCCCAATAGCAAAAATCAGGTTTTGAATGAAGAATCACATTTCTTGGTAAAATCATGCAGGATTGAAATTTTTGATGGTTTTTTACTCCTCTCAACAGCCCAAACAAGTTTCTAAAAGGATGAGTTTGCAACTACTTTACTTTTGGAGAAAATTCAAAACATTCATTATTCAATAGGGCCCAAACTATCAAAAACCAGCGGTTTCAAAGAACACACATTTCTTGGTAGAATCATGCAGGACTGAAATTTTTGATGTTTTTCTACTCCTCTCATGAGCCCAAACAAGTCTCTAAAAGCATGAGTTTGCAACTACTTTACTTTTGGAGAAAATTCAAAACATTCATTATTCAATAGAGCCCAATAGCAAAAATCAGGTTTTGAATGAAGAATCACAATTCTTGGTAGAATCATGCAGGATTGAAATTTTTGATGGTTTTTTACTCCTCTCAACAGCACAAACAAGTTTCTAAAAGGATAAGTTTGCAACTACTTTACTTTTGGAGAAAATTCAAAACATTCATTATTCAATAGGGCCCAAACTATCAAAAACCAGCGGTTTCAATGAACACACATTTCTTGGAAGAATCATGCAGGACTGAAATTTTTGATGTTTTTCTACTCCTCTCATGAGCCCAAACAAGTTTCTAAAAGCATGAGTTTGCAAATACTTTACTTTTGGAGAAAATTCAAAACATTCATTATTCAATAGAGCCCAATAGCAAAAATCAGGTTTTGAATGAAGAATCACAGTTCTTGGTAGAATCATGCAGGATTGAAATTTTTGATGGTTTTTTACTCCTCTCAACAGCCCAAACAAGTTTCTAAAAGGATGAGTTTGCAACTACTTTACTTTTGGAGAAAATTCAAAACATTCATTATTCAATAGAGCCCAATAGCAAAAATCAGGTTTTGAATGAAGAATCACATTTCTTGGTAGAATCATGCAGGATTGAAATTTTTGATGGTTTTTTACTCCTCTCAACAGCCCAAACAAGTTTCTAAAAGGATGAGTTTGCAACTACTTTACTTTTGGAGAAAATTCAAAACATTCATTATTCAATAGGGCCCAAACTATCAAAAACCAGCGGTTTCAATGAACACACATTTCTTGGTAGAATCATGCAGGACTGAAATTTTTGATGTTTTTCTACTCCTCTCATAAGCCCAAACAAGTCTCTAAAAGCATGAGTTTGCAACTACTTTACTTTTGGAGAAAATTCAAAACATTCATTATTCAATAGAGCCCAATAGCAAAAATCAGGTTTTGAATGAAGAATCACATTTCTTGGTAAAATCATGCAGGATTGAAATTTTTGATGGTTTTTCACTCCTCTCAACAGCCCAAACAAGTTTCTAAAAGGATGAGTTTGCAACTACTTTACTTTTGGAGAAAATTCAAAACATTCATTATTCAATAGGGCCCAAACTATCAAAAACCAGCGGTTTCAATGAACACACATTTCTTGGTAGAATCATGCAGGACTGAAATTTTTGATGTTTTTCTACTCCTCTCATGAGCCCAAACAAGTTTCTAAAAGCATGAGTTTGCAACTACTTTACTTTTGGAGAAAATTCAAAACATTCACTATTCAATAGAGCCCAATAGCAAAAATCAGGTTTTGAATGAAGAATCACATTTCTTGGTAAAATCATGCAGGATTGAAATTTTTGATGGTTTTTTACTCCTCTCAACAGCCCAAACAAGTTTCTAAAAGGATGAGTTTGCAACTACTTTACTTTTGGAGAAAATTCAAAACATTCATTATTCAATAGGGCCCAAACTATCAAAAACCAGCGGTTTCAATGAACACACATTTCTTGGTAGAATCATGCAGGACTGAAATTTTTGATGTTTTTCTACTCCTCTCATGAGCCCAAACAAGTCTCTAAAAGCATGAGTTTGCAACTACTTTACTTTTGGAGAAAATTCAAAACATTCATTATTCAATAGAGCCCAATAGCAAAAATCAGGTTTTGAATGAAGAATCACATTTCTTGGTAGAATCATGCAGGATTGAAATTTTTGATGGTTTTTTACTCCTCTCAACAGCCCAAACAAGTTTCTAAAAGGATGAGTTTGCAACTACTTTACTTTTGGAGAAAATTCAAAACATTCATTATTCAATAGGGCCCAAACTATCAAAAACCAGCGGTTTGAATGAACACACATTTCTTGGTAGAATCATGCAGGACTGAAATTTTTGATGTTTTTCTACTCCTCTCATGAGCCCAAACAAGTCTCTAAAAGCATGAGTTTGCAACTACTTTACTTTTGGAGAAAATTCAAAACATTCATTATTCAATAGAGCCCAATAGCAAAAATCAGGTTTTGAATGAAGAATCACATTTCTTGGTAGAAGCATGCAGGATTGAAATTTTTGATGGTTTTTTACTCCTCTCAACAGCCCAAACAAGTTTCTAAAAGGATGAGTTTGCAACTACTTTACTTTTGGAGAAAATTCAAAACATTCATTATTCAATAGGGCCCAAACTATCAAAAACCAGCGGTTTCAATGAACACACATTTCTTGGTAGAATCATGCAGGACTGAAATTTTTGATGTTTTTCTACTCCTCTCATGAGCCCAAACAAGTCTCTAAAAGCATGAGTTTGCAACTACTTTACTTTTGGAGAAAATTCAAAACATTCATTATTCAATAGAGCCCAATAGCAAAAATCAGGTTTTGAATGAAGAATCACATTTCTTGGTAGAATCATGCAGGATTGAAATTTTTGATGGTTTTTTACTCCTCTCAACAGCCCAAACAAGTTTCTAAAAGGATGAGTTTGCAACTACTTTACTTTTGGAGAAAATTCAAAACATTCATTATTCAATAGGGCCCAAACTATCAAAAACCAGCGGTTTCAATGAACACACATTTCTTGGAAGAATCATGCAGGGCTGAAATTTTTGATGTTTTTCTACTCCTCTCATGAGCCCAAACAAGTTTCTAAAAGCATGAGTTTGCAACTACTTTACTTTTGGAGAAAATTCAAAACATTCATTATTCAATAGAGCCCAATAGCAAAAATCAGGTTTTGAATGAAGAATCACAGTTCTTGGTAGAATCATGCAGGATTGAAATTTTTGATGGTTTTTTACTCCTCTCAACAGCCCAAACAAGTTTCTAAAAGGATGAGTTTGCAACTACTTTACTTTTGGAGAAAATTCAAAACATTCATTATTCAATAGAGCCCAATAGCAAAAATCAGGTTTTGAATGAAGAATCACATTTCTTGGTAGAATCATGCAGGATTGAAATTTTTGATGGTTTTTTACTCCTCTCAACAGCCCAAACAAGTTTCTAAAAGGATGAGTTTGCAACTACTTTACTTTTGGAGAAAATTCAAAACATTCATTATTCAATAGGGCCCAAACTATCAAAAACCAGCGGTTTCAATGAACACACATTTCTTGGTAGAATCATGCAGGACTGAAATTTTTGATGTTTTTCTACTCCTCTCATGAGCCCAAACAAGTCTCTAAAAGCATGAGTTTGCAACTACTTTACTTTTGGAGAAAATTCAAAACATTCATTATTCAATAGAGCCCAATAGCAAAAATCAGGTTTTGAATGAAGAATCACATTTCTTGGTAAAATCATGCAGGATTGAAATTTTTGATGGTTTTTTACTCCTCTCAACAGCCCAAACAAGTTTCTAAAAGGATGAGTTTGCAACTACTTTACTTTTGGAGAAAATTCAAAACATTCATTATTCAATAGGGCCCAAACTATCAAAAACCAGCGGTTTCAATGAACACACATTTCTTGGTAGAATCGTGCAGGATTGAAATTTTTGATGTTTTTCTACTCCTCTCATGAGCCCAAACAAGTTTCTTAAAGCATGAGTTTGCAACTACTTTACTTTTGGAGAAAATTCAAAACATTCACTATTCAATAGAGCCCAATAGCAAAAATCAGGTTTTGAATGAAGAATCACATTTCTTGGTAAAATCATGCAGGATTTAGAAACTTGTTTGGGCTGTTGAGAGGAGTAAAAAACCATCAAAAATTTCAATGCAGCATGATTCTTCCAAGAAATGTGATTCTTCATTCAAAACCTGATTTTTGCTATTGGGCTCTAGAGAAAAGTGAATGTTTTGAATTTTCTCCAAAAGTAAAGTAGTTGCAAACTCATGCTTTTAGAGACTTGTTTGGGCTCATGAGAGGAGTAGAAAAACATCAAAAATTTCAGTCCTGCATGATTCTACCAAGAAATGTGAGTTCATTCAAACCGCTGGTTTTTGATAGTTTGGGCCCTATTGAATAATGAATGTTTTGAATTTTCTCCAAAAGTAAAGTAGTTGCAAACTCATCCTTTTAGAAACTTGTGTGGGCTGTTGAGAGGAGTAAAAAACCATCAAAAATTTCAATCCTGCATGATTCTACCAAGAAATGTGATTCTTCATTCAAAACCTGATTTTTGCTATTGGGCTCTATTGAATAATGAATGTTTTGAATTTTCTCCAAAAGTAAAGTAGTTGCAAACTCATGCTTTTAGAGACTTGTTTGGGCTCAGGAGAGGAGTAGAAAAACATCAAAAATTTCAGTCCTGCATGATTCTACCAAGAAATGTGTGTTCATTGAAACGGCTGGTTTTTGATATTTTGGGCCCTATTGAATAATGAATGTTTTGAATTTTCTCCAAAAGTAAAGTATTTGCAAACTCATCCTTTTAGAAACTTGTTTGGGCTGTTGAGAGGAGTAAAAAACCATCAAAAATTTCAATCCTGCATGATTCTACCAAGAAATGTGATTCTTCATTCAAAACCTGATTTTTGCTATTGGGCGCTATTGAATAATGAATGTTTTGAATTTTCTCCAAAAGTAAAGTAGTTGCAAACTCATCCTTTTAGAGACTTGTTTGGGCTCATGAGAGGAGTAGAAAAACATCAAAAATTTCAGTCCTGCACGATTCTACCAAGAAATGTGTGTTCATTCAAACCGCTGGTTTTTGATATTTTGGGCCTTATAGAATAATGAATGTTTTGAATTTTCTCCAAAAGTAAAGTAGTTGCAAACTCATCCTTTTAGAAACTTGTTTGGGCTGTTGAGAGGAGTAAAAAACCATCAAAAATTTCAATCCTGCATGATTCTACCAAGAAATGTGATTCTTCATTCAAAACCTGATTTTTGCTATTGGGCTCTATTGAATAATGAATGTTTTGAATTTTCTCCAAAAGTAAAGTAGTTGCAAACTCATGCTTTTAGAGACTTGTTTGGGCTCAGGAGAGGAGTAGAAAAACATCAAAAATTTCAGTCCTGCATGATTCTACCAAGAAATGTGTGTTCATTCAAACCGCTGGTTTTTGATAGTTTGGGCCCTATTGAATAATGAATGTTTTGAATTTTCTCCAAAAGTAAAGTAGTTGCAAACTCATCCTTTTAGAAACTTGTTTGGGCTGTTGAGAGGAATAAAAAACCATCAAAAATTTCAATCCTGCATGATTTTACCAAGAAATGTGATTCTTCATTCAAAACCTGATTTTTGCTATTGGGCTCTATTGAATAATGAATGTTTTGAATTTTCTCCAAAAGTAAAGTAGTTGCAAACTCATGCTTTTAGAGACTTGTTTGGTCTCATGAGAGGAGTAGAAAAACATCAAAAATTTCAGTCCTGCATGATTCTACCAAGAAATGTGTGTTCATTGAAGCCGCTGTTTTTTGATAGTTTGGGCCCTATTGAATAATGAATGTTTTGAATTTTCTCCAAAAGTAAAGTAGTTGCAAACTCATCCTTTTAGAAACTTGTTTGGGCTGTTGAGAGGAGTAAAAAACCATCAAAAATTTCAATCCTGCATGATTCTACCAAGAAATGTGATTCTTCATTCAAAACGCTGGTTTTTGCTATTGGGCTCTATTGAATAATGAATGTTTTGAATTTTCTCCAAAAGTAAAGTAGTTGCAAACTCATCCTTTTAGAGACTTGTTTGGGCTCATGAGAGGAGTAGAAAAACATCAAAAATTTCAGTCCTGCACGATTCTACCAAGAAATGTGTGTTCATTCAAACCGCTGGTTTTTGATATTTTGGGCACTATTGAATAATGAATGTTTTGAATTTTCTCCAAAAGTAAAGTAGTTGCAAACTCATCCTTTTAGAAACTTGTTTGGGCTGTTGAGAGGAGTAAAAAACCATCAAAAATTTCAATCCTGCATGATTCTACCAAGAAATGTGATTCTTCATTCAAAACCTGATTTTTCCTATTGGGCTCTATTGAATAATGAATGTTTTGAATTTTCTCCAAAAGTAAAGTAGTTGCAAACTCATGCTTTTAGAGACTTGTTTGGGCTCATGAGAGGAGTAGAAAAACATCAAAAATTTCAGTCCTGCATGATTCTACCAAGAAATGTGTGTTCATTCAAACCGCTGGTTTTTGATAGTTTGGGCCCTATTGAATAATGAATGTTTTGAATTTTCTCCAAAAGTAAAGCAGTTACAAACTCATCCTTTTAGAAACTTGTTTGGGCTGTTGAGAGGAGTAAAAAACCATCAAAAATTTCAATCCTGCATGATTCTACCAAGAAATGTGATTCTTCATTCAAAACCTGATTTTTGCTATTGGGCTCTATTGAATAATGAATGTTTTGAATTTTCTCCAAAAGTAAAGTAGTTGCAAACTCATGCTTTTAGAGACTTGTTTGGGCTCATGAGAGTAGAAAAACATCAAAAATTTCAGTCCTGCATGATTCTACCAAGAAATGTGTGTTCATTGAAACCGCTGGTTTTTGATAGTTTGGGCCCTATTGAATAATGAATGTTTTGAATTTTCTCCAAAAGTAAAGTAGTTGCAAACTCATCCTTTTAGAAACTTGTTTGGGCTGTTGAGAGGAGTAAAAAACCATCAAAAATTTCAATCCTGCATGATTCTACCAAGAAATGTGATTCTTCATTCAAAACCTGATTTTTGCTATTGGGCTCTATTGAATAATGAATGTTTTGAATTTTCTCCAAAAGTAAAGTAGTTGCAAACTCATCCTTTTAGAGACTTGTTTGGGCTCATGAGAGGAGTAGAAAAACATCAAAAATTTCAGTCCTGCATGATTCTACCAAGAAATGTGTGTTCATTGAAACCGCTGGTTTTTGACAGTTTGGGCCCTATTGAATAATGAATGTTTTGAATTTTCTCCAAAAGTAAAGCAGTTGCAAACTCATCCTTTTAGAAACTTGTTTGGGCTGTAGAGAGGAGTAAAAAACCATCAAAAATTTCAATCCTGCATGATTCTACCAAGAAATGTGATTCTTCATTCAAAACCTGATTTTTGCTATTGGGCTCTATTGAATAATGAATGTTTTGAATTTTCTCCAAAAGTAAAGTAGTTGCAAACTCATGCTTTTAGAGACTTGTTTGGGCTCATGAGAGGAGTAGAAAAACATCAAAAATTTCAGTCCTGCATGATTCTACCAAGAAATGTGTGTTCATTGAAACCGCTGGTTTTTGATAGTTTGGGCCCTATTGAATAATGAATGTTTTGAATTTTCTCCAAAAGTAAAGTAGTTGCAAACTCATCCTTTTAGAAACTTGTTTGGGCTGTTGAGAGGAGTAAAAAACCATCAAAAATTTCAATCCTGCATGATTCTACCAAGAAATGTGATTCTTCATTCAAAACCTGATTTTTGCTATTGGGGTCTATTGAATAATGAATGTTTTGAATTTTCTCCAAAAGTAAAGTAGTTGCAAACTCATGCTTTTAGAGACTTGTTTGGGCTCATGAGAGGAGTAGAAAAACATAAAAAATTTCAGTCCTGCATGATTCTACCAAGAAATGTGTGTTCATTGAAACCGCTGGTTTTTGATAGTTTGGGCCCTATTGAATAATGGATGTTTTGAATTTTCTCCAAAAGTAAAGTAGTTGCAAACTCATCCTTTTAGAAACTTGTTTGGGCTGTTGAGAGGAGTAAAAAACCATCAAAAATTTCAATCCTGCATGATTTTACCAAGAAATGTGATTCTTCATTCAAAACCTGATTTTTGCTATTGGGCTCTATTGAATAATGAATGTTTTGAATTTTCTCCAAAAGTAAAGTAGTTGCAAACTCATGCTTTTAAAGACTTGTTTGGGCTCATGAGAGGAGTAGAAAAACATCAAAAATTTCAGTCCTGCATGATTCTACCAAGAAATGTGTGTTCATTGAAACCGCTGGTTTTTGATAGTTTGGGCCCTATTGAATAATGAATGTTTTGAATTTTCTCCAAAAGTAAAGTAGTTGCAAACTCATCCTTTTAGAAACTTGTTTGGGCTGTTGAGAGGAGTAAAAAACCATCAAAAATTTCAATCCTGCATGATTCTACCAAGAAATGTGAATCTTCATTCAAAACCTGATTTTTGCTATTGGGCTCTATTGAATAATGAATGTTTTGAATTTTCTACAAAAGTAAAGTAGTTGCAAACTCATGCTTTTAGAGACTTGTTTGGGCTCATGAGAGGAGTAGAAAAACATCAAAAATTTCAGTCTTGCATGATTCTACCAAGAAATGTGTGTTCATTGAAACCGCTGGTTTTTGATAGTTTGGGCCCTATTGAATAATGAATGTTTTGAATTTTCTCCAAAAGTAAATTAGTTGCAAACTCATCCTTTTAGAAACTTGTTTGGGCTGTTGAGAGGAGTAAAAAACCATCAAAAATTTCAATCCTGCATGATTCTACCAAGAAATGTGATTCTTCATTCAAAACCTGATTTTTGCTATTGGGCGCTATTGAATAATGAATGTTTTGAATTTTCTCCAAAAGTAAAGTAGTTGCAAACTCATGCTTTTAGAGACTTGTTTGGGCTCATGAGAGGAGTAGAAAAACATCAAAAATTTCAGTCCTGCACGATTCTACCAAGAAATGTGTGTTCATTGAAACCGCTGGTTTTTGATAGTTTGGGCCCTATTGAATAATGAATGTTTTGAATTTTCTCCAAAAGTAAAGTAGTTGCAAACTCATCCTTTTAGAAACTTGTTTGGGCTGTTGAGAGGAGTAAAAAACCATCAAAAATTTCAATCCTGCATGATTCTACCAAGAAATGTGATTCTCCATTCAAAACGCTGGTTTTTGCTATTGGGCTCTATTGAATAATGAATGTTTTGAATTTTCTCCAAAAGTAAAGTAGTTGCAAACTCATCCTTTTAGAGACTTGTTTGGGCTCATGAGAGGAGTAGAAAAACATCAAAAATTTCAGTCCTGCACGATTCTACCAAGAAATGTGTGTTCATTCAAACCGCTGTTTTTTGATATTTTGGGCCCTATTGAATAATGAATGTTTTGAATTTTCTCCAAAAGTAAAGTAGTTGCAAACTCATCCTTTTAGAAACTTGTTTGGGCTGTAGAGAGGAGTAAAAAACCATCAAAAATTTCAATCCTGCATGATTCTACCAAGAAATGTGATTCTTCATTCAAAACCTGATTTTTGCTATTGGGCTCTATTGAATAATGAATGTTTTGAATTTTCTCCAAAAGTAAAGTAGTTGCAAACTCATGCTTTTAGAGACTTGTTTGGGCTCATGAGAGGAGAAGAAAAACATCAAAAATTTCAGTCCTGCATGATTCTACCAAGAAATGTGTGTTCATTGAAACCGCTGGTTTTTGATAGTTTGGGCCCTATTGAATAATGAATGTTTTGAATTTTCTCCAAAAGTAAACTAGTTGCAAACTCATCCTTTTAGAAACTTGTTTGGGCTGTTGAGAGGAGTAAAAAACCATCAAAAATTTCAATCCTGCATGATTCTACCAAGAAATGTGATTCTTCATTCAAAACGCTGGTTTTTGCTATTGGGCTCTATTGAATAATGAATGTTTTGAATTTTCTCCAAAAGTAAAGTAGTTGCAAACTCTTCCTTTTAGAGACTTGTTTGGGCTCATGAGAGGAGTAGAAAAACATCAAAAATTTCAGTCCTGCACGATTCTACCAAGAAATGTGTGTTCATTCAAACCGCTGTTTTTTGATATTTTGGGCCCTATTGAATAATGAATGTTTTGAATTTTCTCCAAAAGTAAAGTAGTTGCAAACTCATCCTTTTAGAAACTTATTTGGGCTGTTGAGAGGAGTAAAAAACCATCAAAAATTTCAATCCTGCATGATTCTACCAAGAAATGTGATTCTTCATTCAAATCCTGATTTTTGCTATTGGGCTCTATTGAATAATGAATGTTTTGAATTTTCTCCAAATGTAAAGTAGTTGCAAACTCATGCTTTTAAAGACTTGTTTGGGCTCATGAGAGGAGTAGAAAAACATCAAAAATTTCAGTCCTGCATGATTCTACCAAGAAATGTGTGTTCATTGAAACCGCTGGTTTTTGATAGTTTGGGCCCTATTGAATAATGAATGTTTTGAATTTTCTCCAAAAGTAAAGTAGTAGCAAACTCATCCTTTTAGAAACTTGTTTGGGCTGTTGAGAGGAGTAAAAAACCATCAAAAATTTCAATCCTGCATGATTCTACCAAGAAATGTGAATCTTCATTCAAAACCTGATTTTTGCTATTGGGCTCTATTGAATAATGAATGTTTTGAATTTTCTCCAAAAGCAAAGTAGTTGCAAACTCATGCTTTTAGAGACTTGTTTGGGCTCATGAGAGGAGTAGAAAAAGATCAAAAATTTCAGTCTTGCATGATTCTACCAAGAAATGTGTGTTCATTGAAACCGCTGGTTTTTGATAGTTTGGGCCCTATTGAATAATGAATGTTTTGAATTTTCTCCAAAAGTAAATTAGTTGCAAACTCATCCTTTTAGAAACTTGTTTGGGCTGTTGAGAGGAGTAAAAAACCATCAAAAATTTCAATGCAGCATGATTCTACCAAGAAATGTGATTCTTCATTCAAAACCTGATTTTTGCTATTGGGCTCTATTGAATAATGAATGTTTTGAATTTTCTCCAAAAGTAAAGTATTTGCAAACTCATGCTTTTAGAAACTTGTTTGGGCTCATGAGAGGAGTAGAAAAACATCAAAAATTTCAGTCCTGCATGATTCTTCCAAGAAATGTGTGTTCATTGAAACCGCTGGTTTTTGATAGTTTGGGCCCTATTGAATAATGAATGTTTTGAATTTTCTCCAAAAGTAAAGTAGTTGCAAACTTATCCTTTTAGAAACTTGTTTGGGCTGTTGAGAGGAGTAAAAAACCATCAAAAATTTCAATCCTGCATGATTCTACCAAGAAATGTGATTCTTCATTCAAAACCTGATTTTTGCTATTGGGCTCTATTGAATAATGAATGTTTTGAATTTTCTCCAAAAGTAAAGTAGTTGCAAACTCATGCTTTTAGAGACTTGTTTGGGCTCATGAGAGGAGTAGAAAAACATCAAAAATTTCAGTCCTGCATGATTCTACCAAGAAATGTGTGTTCTTTGAAACCGCTGGTTTTTGATAGTTTGGGCCCTATTGAATAATGAATGTTTTGAATTTTCTCCAAAAGTAAAGTAGTTGCAAACTCATCCTTTTAGAAACTTGTTTGGGCTGTTGAGAGGAGTAAAAAACCATCAAAAATTTCAATCCTGCATGATTTTACCAAGAAATGTGATTCTTCATTCAAAACCTGATTTTTGCTATTGGGCTCTATTGAATAGTGAATGTTTTGAATTTTCTCCAAAAGTAAAGTAGTTGCAAACTCATGCTTTTAGAAACTTGTTTGGGCTCATGAGAGGAGTAGAAAAACATCAAAAATTTCAGTCCTGCATGATTCTACCAAGAAATGTGTGTTCATTGAAACCGCTGGTTTTTGATAGTTTGGGCCCTATTGAATAATGAATGTTTTGAATTTTCTCCAAAAGTAAAGTAGTTGCAAACTCATCCTTTTAGAAACTTGTTTGGGCTGTTGAGAGGAGTAAAAAAACCATCAAAAATTTCAATCCTGCATGATTTTACCAAGAAATGTGATTCTTCATTCAAAACCTGATTTTTGCTATTGGGCTCTATTGAATAATGAATGTTTTGAATTTTATCCAAAAGTAAAGTAGTTGCAAACTCATGCTTTTAGAGACTTGTTTGGGCTCATGAGAGGAGTAGAAAAACATCAAAAATTTCAGTCCTGCATGATTCTACCAAGAAATGTGTGTTCATTGAAACCGCTGGTTTTTGATAGTTTGGGCCCTATTGAATAATGAATGTTTTGAATTTTCTCCAAAAGTAAAGTAGTTGCAAACTCATCCTTTTAGAAACTTGTTTGGGCTGTTGAGAGGAGTAAAAAACCATCAAAAATTTCAATCCTGCATGATTCTACCAAGAAATGTGATTCTTCATTCAAAACCTGATTTTTGCTATTGGGCTCTATTGAATAATGAATGTTTTGAATTTTCTCCAAAAGTAAAGTAGTTGCAAACTCATCCTTTTAGAAACTTGTTTGGGCTGTTGAGAGGAGTAAAAAACCATCAAAAATTTCAATCCTGCATGATTCTACCAAGAACTGTGATTCTTCATTCAAAACCTGATTTTTGCTATTGGGCTCTATTGAATAATGAATGTTTTGAATTTTCTCCAAAAGTAAAGTAGTTGCAAACTCATGCTTTTAGAAACTTGTTTGGGCTCATGAGAGGAGTAGAAAAACATCAAAAATTTCAGCCCTGCATGATTCTTCCAAGAAATGTGTGTTCATTGAAACCGCTGGTTTTTGATAGTTTGGGCCCTATTGAATAATGAATGTTTTGAATTTTCTCCAAAAGTAAAGTAGTTGCAAACTCATCCTTTTAGAAACTTGTTTGGGCTGTTGAGAGGAGTAAAAAACCATCAAAAATTTCAATCCTGCATGATTCTACCAAGAAATGTGATTCTTCATTCAAAACCTGATTTTTGCTATTGGGCTCTATTGAATAATGAATGTTTTGAATTTTCTCCAAAAGTAAAGTAGTTGCAAACTAATGCTTTTAGAGACTTGTTTGGGCTCATGAGAGGAGTAGAAAAACATCAAAAATTTCAGTCCTGCATGATTCTACCAAGAAATGTGTGTTCATTGAAACCGCTGGTTTTTGATAGTTTGGGCCCTATTGAATAATGAATGTTTTGAATTTTCTCCAAAAGTAAAGTAGTTGCAAACTCATCCTTTTAGAAACTTGTTTGGGCTGTTGAGAGGAGTAAAAAACCATCAAAAATTTCAATCCTGCATGATTCTACCAAGAAATGTGATTCTTCATTCAAAACCTGATTTTTGCTATTGGGCTCTATTGAATAATGAATGTTTTGAATTTTCTCCAAAAGTAAAGTAGTTGCAAACTCATGCTTTTAGAAACTTGTTTGGGCTCATGAGAGGAGTAGAAAAACATCAAAAATTTGAGTCCTGCATGATTCTACTAAGAAATGTGTGTTCATTCAAACCGCTGGTTTTTGATAGTTTGGGCCCTATTGAATAATGAATGTTTTGAATTTTCTCCAAAAGTAAAGCAGTTGCAAACTCATCCTTTTAGAAACTTGTTTGGGCTGTAGAGAGGAGTAAAAAACCATCAAAAATTTCAATCCTGCATGATTCTACCAAGAAATGTGATTCTTCATTCAAAACCTGATTTTTGCTATTGGGCTCTATTGAATAATGAATGTTTTGAATTTTCTCCAAAAGTAAAGTAGTTGCAAACTCATGCTTTTAGAGACTTGTTTGGGTTCATGAGAGGAGTAGAAAAACATCAAAAATTTCAGTCCTGCATGATTCTACCAAGAAATGTGTGTTCATTGAAACCGCTGGTTTTTGATAGTTTGGGCCCTATTGAATAATGAATGTTTTGAATTTTCTCCAAAAGTAAAGTAGTTGCAAACTCATCCTTTTAGAAACTTGTTTGGGCTGTTGAGAGGAGTAAAAAACCATCAAAAATTTCAATCCTGCATGCTTCTACCAAGAAATGTGATTCTTCATTCAAAACCTGATTTTTGCTATTGGGCTCTATTGAATAATGAATGTTTTGAATTTTCTCCAAAAGTAAAGTAGTTGCAAACTCATGCTTTTAGAGACTTGTTTGGGCTCATGAGAGGAGTAGAAAAACATCAAAAATTTCAGTCCTGCATGATTCTACCAAGAAATGTGTGTTCATTCAAACCGCTGGTTTTTGATAGTTTGGGCCCTATTGAATAATGAATGTTTTGAATTTTCTCCAAAAGTAAAGTAGTTGCAAACTCATCCTTTTAGAAACTTGTTTGGGCTGTTGAGAGGAGTAAAAAACCATCAAAAATTTCAATCCTGCATGATTCTACCAAGAAATGTGATTCTTCATTCAAAACCTGATTTTTGCTATTGGGCTCTATTGAAAAGTGAATGTTTTGAATTTTCTCCAAAAGTAAAGTAGTTGCAAACTCATGCTTTTAGAGACTTGTTTGGGCTCATGAGAGGAGTAGAAAAACATCAAAAATTTCAGTCCTGCATGATTCTACCAAGAAATGTGTGTTCATTGAAACCGCTGGTTTTTGATAGTTTGGGCCCTATTGAATAATGAATGTTTTGAATTTTCTCCAAAAGTAAAGTAGTTGCAAACTCATCCTTTTAGAAACTTGTTTGGGCTGTTGAGAGGAGTAAAAAACCATCAAAAATTTCAATTCTGCATGATTCTACCAAGAAATGTGATTCTTCATTCAAAACTTGATTTTTGCTATTGGGCTCTATTGAATAATGAATGTTTTGAATTTTCTCCAAAAGTAAAGTAGTTGCAAACTCATGCTTTTAGAGACTTGTTTGGGCTCATGAGAGGAGTAAAAAACCATCAAAAATTTCAATCCTGCATGATTTTACCAAGAAATGTGATTCTTCATTCAAAACCTGATTTTTGCTATTGGGCTCTATTGAATAGTGAATGTTTTGAATGTTCTCCAAAAGTAAACTAGTTGCAAACTCATGCTTTTAGAAACTTGTTTGGGCTCATGAGAGGAGTAGAAAAACATCAAAAATTTCAGTCCTGCATGATTCTACCAAGAAATGTGTGTTCATTGAAACCGCTGGTTTTTGATAGTTTGGGCCCTATTGAATAATGAATGTTTTGAATTTTCTCCAAAAGTAAAGTAGTTGCAAACTCATCCTTTTAGAAACTTGTTTGGGCTGTTGAGAGGAGTAAAAAACCATCAAAAATTTCAATCCTGCATGATTTTACCAAGAAATGTGATTCTTCATTCAAAACCTGATTTTTGCTATTGGGCTCTATTGAATTATGAATGTTTTGAATTTTCTCCAAAAGTAAAGTAGTTGCAAACTCATGCTTTTAGAGACTTGTTTGGGCTCATGAGAGGAGTAGAAAAACATCAAAAATTTCAGTCCTGCATGATTCTACCAAGAAATGTGTGTTCATTGAAACCGCTGGTTTTTGATAGTTTGGGCCCTATTGAATAATGAATGTTTTGAATTTTCTCCAAAAGTAAAGTAGTTGCAAACTCATCCTTTTAGAAACTTGTTTGGGCTGTTGAGAGGAGTAAAAAACCATCAAAAATTTCAATCCTGCATGATTCTACCAAGAAATGTGATTCTTCATTCACAACCTGATTTTTGCTATTGGGCTCTATTGAAAAGTGAATGTTTTGAATTTTCTCCAAAAGTAAAGTAGTTGCAAACTCATGCTTTTAGAGACTTGTTTGGGCTCATGAGAGGAGTAGAAAAACATCAAAAATTTCAGTCCTGCATGATTCTACCAAGAAATGTGTGTTCATTGAAACCGCTGGTTTTTGATAGTTTGGGCCCTATTGAATAATGAATGTTTTGAATTTTCTCCAAAAGTAAAGTAGTTGCAAACTCATCCTTTTAGAAACTTGTTTGGGCTGTTGAGAGGAGTAAAAAACCATCAAAAATTTCAATCCTGCATGATTCTACCAAGAAATGTGATTCTTCATTGAAAACCTGATTTTTGCTATTGGGCTCTATTGAATAATGAATGTTTTGAATTTTCTCCAAAAGTAAAGTAGTTGCAAACTCATGCTTTTAGAAACTTGTTTGGGCTCATGAGAGGAGTAGAAAAACATCAAAAATTTCAGTCCTGCATGATTCTACCAAGAAATGTGTGTTCATTGAAACCGCTGGTTTTTGATAGTTTGGGCCCTATTGAATAATGAATGTTTTGAATTTTCTCCAAAAGTAAAGTAGTTGCAAACTCATCCTTTTAGAAACTTGTTTGGGCTGTTGAGAGGAGTAAAAAACCATCAAAAATTTCAATCCTGCATGATTTTACCAAGAAATGTGATTCTTCATTCAAAACCTGATTTTTGCTATTGGGCTCTATTGAATAATGAATGTTTTGAATTTTCTCCAAAAGTAAAGTAGTTGCAAACTCATGCTTTTAGAGACTTGTTTGGGCTCATGAGAGGAGTAGAAAAACATCAAAAATTTCAGTCCTGCATGATTCTACCAAGAAATGTGTGTTCATTGAAACCGCTGGTTTTTGATAGTTTGGGCCCTATTGAATAATGAATGTTTTGAATTTTCTCCAAAAGTAAAGTAGTTGCAAACTCATCCTTTTAGAAACTTGTTTGGGCTGTTGAGAGGAGTAAAAAACCATTAAAAATTTCAATCCTGCATGATTCTACCAAGAAATGTGATTCTTCATTCAAAACCTGATTTTTGCTATTGGGCTCTATTGAGTAATGAATGTTTTGAATTTTCTCCAAAAGTAAAGTAGTTGCAAACTCATCCTTTTAGAAACTTGTTTGGGCTGTTGAGAGGAGTAAAAAACCATCAAAAATTTCAATCCTGCATGATTCTACCAAGAACTGTGATTCTTCATTCAAAACCTGATTTTTGCTATTGGGCTCTATTGAATAATGAATGTTTTGAATTTTCTCCAAAAGTAAAGTAGTTGCAAACTCATGCTTTTAGAAACTTGTTTGGGCTCATGAGAGGAGTAGAAAAACATCAAAAATTTCAGTCCTGCATGATTCTACCAAGAAATGTGTGTTCATTCAAACCGCTGGTTTTTGATAGTTTGGGCCCTATTGAATAATGAATGTTTTGAATTTTCTCCAAAAGTAAAGCAGTTGCAAACTCATCCTTTTGGAAACTTGTTTGGGCTGTAGAGAGGAGTAAAAAACCATCAAAAATTTCAATCCTGCATGATTCTACCAAGAAATGTGATTCTTCATTCAAAACCTGATTTTTGCTATTGGGCTCTATTGAATAATGAATGTTTTGAATTTTCTCCAAAAGTAAAGTAGTTGCAAACTCATGCTTTTAGAGACTTGTTTGGGCTCATGAGAGGAGTAGAAAAACATCAAAAATTTCAGTCCTGCATGATTCTACCAAGAAATGTGTGTTCATTGAAACCGCTGGTTTTTGATAGTTTGGGCCCTATTGAATAATGAATGTTTTGAATTTTCTCCAAAAGTAAAGTAGTTGCAAACTCATCCTTTTAGAAACTTGTTTGGGCTGTTGAGAGGAGTAAAAAACCATCAAAAATTTCAATCCTGCATGCTTCTACCAAGAAATGTGATTCTTCATTCAAAACCTGATTTTTGCTATTGGGCTCTATTGAATAATGAATGTTTTGAATTTTCTCCAAAAGTAAAGTAGTTGCAAACTCATGCTTTTAGAGACTTGTTTGGGCTCATGAGAGGAGTAGAAAAACATCAAAAATTTCAGTCCTGCATGATTCTACCAAGAAATGTGTGTTCATTCAAACCGCTGGTTTTTGATAGTTTGGGCCCTATTGAATAATGAATGTTTTGAATTTTCTCCAAAAGTAAAGTAGTTGCAAACTCATCCTTTTAGAAACTTGTTTGGGCTGTTGAGAGGAGTAAAAAACCATCAAAAATTTCAATCCTGCATGATTCTACCAAGAAATGTGATTCTTCATTCAAAACCTGATTTTTGCTATTGGGCTCTATTGAAAAGTGAATGTTTTGAATTTTCTCCAAAAGTAAAGTAGTTGCAAACTCATGCTTTTAGAGACTTGTTTGGGCTCATGAGAGGAGTAGAAAAACATCAAAAATTTCAGTCCTGCATGATTCTACCAAGAAATGTGTGTTCATTGAAACCGCTGGTTTTTGATAGTTTGGGCCCTATTGAATAATGAATGTTTTGAATTTTCTCCAAAAGTAAAGTAGTTGCAAACTCATCCTTTTAGAAACTTGTTTGGGCTGTTGAGAGGAGTAAAAAACCATCAAAAATTTCAATCCTGCATGATTCTACCAAGAAATGTGATTCTTCATTCAAAACCTGATTTTTGCTATTGGGCTCTATTGAATAATGAATGTTTTGAATTTTCTCCAAAAGTAAAGTAGTTGCAAACTCATGCTTTTAGAGACTTGTTTGGGCTCATGAGAGGAGTAGAAAAACATCAAAAATTTCAGTCCTGCATGATTCTACCAAGAAATGTGTGTTCATTGAAACCGCTGGTTTTTGATAGTTTGGGCCCTATTGAATAATGAATGTTTTGAATTTTCTCCAAAAGTAAAGTAGTTGCAAACTCATCCTTTTAGAAACTTGTTTGGGCTGTTGAGAGGAGTAAAAAACCATCAAAAATTTCAATCCTGCATGATTTTACCAAGAAATGTGATTCTTCATTCAAAACCTGATTTTTGCTATTGGGATCTATTGAATAGTGAATGTTTTGAATGTTCTCCAAAAGTAAACTAGTTGCAAACTCATGCTTTTAGAAACTTGTTTGGGCTCATGAGAGGAGTAGAAAAACATCAAAAATTTCAGTCCTGCATGATTCTACCAAGAAATGTGTGTTCATTGAAACCGCTGGTTTTTGATAGTTTGGGCCCTATTGAATAATGAATGTTTTGAATTTTCTCCAAAAGTAAAGTAGTTGCAAACTCATCCTTTTAGAAACTTGTTTGGGCTGTTGAGAGGAGTAAAAAACCATCAAAAATTTCAATCCTGCATGATTTTACCAAGAAATGTGATTCTTCATTCAAAACCTGATTTTTGCTATTGGGCTCTATTGAATAATGAATGTTTTGAATTTTCTCCAAAAGTAAAGTAGTTGCAAACTCATCCTTTTAGAAACTTGTTTGGGCTGTTGAGAGGAGTAAAAAACCATCAAAAATTTCAATCCTGCATGATTCTACCAAGAAATGTGATTCTTCATTCAAAACCTGATTTTTGCTATTGGGCTCTATTGAATAATGAATGTTTTGAATTTTCTCCAAAAGTAAAGTAGTTGCAAACTCATGCTTTTAGAGACTTGTTTGGGCTCATGAGAGGAGTAGAAAAACATCAAAAATTTCAGTCCTGCATGATTCTACCAAGAAATGTGTGTTCATTGAAACCGCTGGTTTTTGATAGTTTGGGCCCTATTGAATAATGAATGCTTTGAATTTTCTCCAAAAGTAAAGTAGTTGCAAACTCATCCTTTTAGAAACTTGTTTGGGCTGTTGAGAGGAGTAAAAAACCATCAAAAATTTCAATCCTGCATGATTCTACCAAGAAATGTGATTCTTCATTCAAAACCTGATTTTTGCTATTGGGCTCTATTGAATAATGAATGTTTTGAATTTTCTCCAAAAGTAAAGTAGTTGCAAACTCATCCTTTTAGAAACTTGTTTGGGCTGTTGAGAGGAGTAAAAAACCATCAAAAATTTCAATCCTGCATGATTCTACCAAGAAATGTGATTCTTCATTCAAAACCTGATTTTTGCTATTGGGCTCTATTGAATAATGAATGTTTTGAATTTTCTCCAAAAGTAAAGTAGTTGCAAACTCATGCTTTTAGAAACTTGTTTGGGCTCATGAGAGGAGTAGAAAAACATCAAAAATTTGAGTCCTGCATGATTCTTCCAAGAAATGTGTGTTCATTGAAACCGCTGTTTTTTGATAGTTTGGGCCCTATTGAATAATGAATGTTTTGAATTTTCTCCAAAAGTAAAGTAGTTGCAAACTCATCCTTTTAGAAACTTGTTTGGGCTGTTGAGAGGAGTAAAAAACCATCAAAAATTTCAATCCTGCATGATTCTACCAAGAAATGTGATTCTTCATTCAAAACCTGATTTTTGCTATTGGGCTCTATTGAATAATGAATGTTTTGAATTTTCTCCAAAAGTAAAGTAGTTGCAAACTCATGCTTTTAGAGACTTGTTTGGGCTCATGAGAGGAGTAGAAAAACATCAAAAATTTCAGTCCTGCATGATTCTACCAAGAAATGTGTGTTCATTGAAACCGCTGGTTTTTGATAGTTTGGGCCCTATTGAATAATGAATGTTTTGAATTTTCTCCAAAAGTAAAGTAGTTGCAAACTCATCCTTTTAGAAACTTGTTTGGGCTGTTGAGAGGAGTAAAAAACCATCAAAAATTTCAATCCTGCATGATTCTACCAAGAAATGTGACTCTTCATTCAAAACCTGATTTTTGCTATTGGGCTCTATTGAATAATGAATGTTTTGAATTTTCTCCAAAAGTAAAGTAGTTGCAAACTCATGCTTTTAGAAACTTGTTTGGGCTCATGAGAGGAGTAGAAAAACATCAAAAATTTGAATCCTGCATGATTCTACCAAGAAATGTGTGTTCATTCAAACCGCTGGTTTTTGATAGTTTGGGCCCTATTGAATAATGAATGTTTTGAATTTTCTCCAAAAGTAAGGCAGTTGCAAACTCATCCTTTTAGAAACTTGTTTGGGCTGTAGAGAGGAGTAAAAAACCATCAAAAATTTCAATCCTGCATGATTCTACCAAGAAATGTGATTCTTCATTCAAAACCTGATTTTTGCTATTGGGCTCTATTGAATAATGAATGTTTTGAATTTTCTCCAAAAGTAAAGTAGTTGCAAACTCATGTTTTTAGAGACTTGTTTGGGCTCATGAGAGGAGTAGAAAAACATCAAAAATTTCAGTCCTGCATGATTCTACCAAGAAATGTGTGTTCATTCAAACCGCTGGTTTTTGATAGTTTGGGCCCTATTGAATAATGAATGTTTTGAATTTTCTCCAAAAGTAAAGTAGTTGCAAACTCATCCTTTTAGAAACTTGTTTGGGCTGTTGAGAGGAGTAAAAAACCATCAAAAATTTCAATCCTGCATGATTCTACCAAGAAATGTGATTCTTCATTCAAAACCTGATTTTTGCTATTGGGCTCTATTGAAAAGTGAATGTTTTGAATTTTCTCCAAAAGTAAAGTAGTTGCAAACTCATGCTTTTAGAGACTTGTTTGGGCTCATGAGAGGAGTAGAAAAACATCAAAAATTTCAGTCCTGCATGATTCTACCAAGAAATGTGTGTTCATTGAAACCGCTGGTTTTTGATAGTTTGGGCCCTATTGAATAATGAATGTTTTGAATTTTCTCCAAAAGTAAAGTAGTTGCAAACTCATCCTTTTAGAAACTTGTTTGGGCTGTTGAGAGGAGTAAAAAACCATCAAAAATTTCAATCCTGCATGATTCTACCAAGAAATGTGATTCTTCATTCAAAACCTGATTTTTGCTATTGGGCTCTATTGAATAATGAATGTTTTGAATTTTCTCCAAATGTAAAGTAGTTGCAAACTCATGCTTTTAGAGACTTGTTTGGGCTCATGAGAGGAGTAGAAAAACATCAAAAATTTCAGTCCTGCATGATTCTACCAAGAAATGTGTGTTCATTGAAACCGCTGGTTTTTGATAGTTTGGGCCCTATTGAATAATGAATGTTTTGAATTTTCTCCAAAAGTAAAGTAGTTGCAAACTCATCCTTTTAGAAACTTGTTTGGGCTGTTGAGAGGAGTAAAAAACCATCAAAAATTTCAATCCTGCATGATTTTACCAAGAAATGTGATTCTTCATTCAAAACCTGATTTTTGCTATTGGGCTCTATTGAATAATGAATGTTTTGAATTTTCTCCAAAAGTAAAGTAGTTGCAAACTCATGCTTTTAGAGACTTGTTTGGGCTCATGAGAGGAGTAGAAAAACATCAAAAATTTCAGTCCTGCATGATTCTACCAAGAAATGTGTGTTCATTGAAACCGCTGGTTTTTGATAGTTTGGGCCCTATTGAATAATGAATGCTTTGAATTTTCTCCAAAAGTAAAGTAGTTGCAAACTCATCCTTTTAGAAACTTGTTTGGGCTGTTGAGAGGAGTAAAAAACCATCAAAAATTTCAATCCTGCATGATTCTACCAAGAAATGTGATTCTTCATTCAAAACCTGATTTTTGCTATTGGGCTCTATTGAATAATGAATGTTTTGAATTTTCTCCAAAAGTAAAGTAGTTGCAAACTCATCCTTTTAGAAACTTGTTTGGGCTGTTGAGAGGAGTAAAAAACCATCAAAAATTTCAATCCTGCATGATTCTACCAAGAAATGTGATTCTTCATTCAAAACCTGATTTTTGCTATTGGGCTCTATTGAATAATGAATGTTTTGAATTTTCTCCAAAAGTAAAGTAGTTGCAAACTCATGCTTTTAGAGACTTGTTTGGGCTCATGAGAGGAGTAGAAAAACATCAAAAATTTCAGTCCTGCATGATTCTACCAAGAAATGTGTGTTCATTGAAACCGCTGGTTTTTGATAGTTTGGGCCCTATTGAATAATGAATGTTTTGAATTTTCTCCAAAAGTAAAGTAGTTGCAAACTCATCCTTTTAGAAACTTGTTTGGGCTGTTGAGAGGAGTAAAAAACCATCAAAAATTTCAATCCTGCATGATTCTACCAAGAAATGTGATTCTTCATTCAAAACCTGATTTTTGCTATTGGGCTCTATTGAATAATGAATGTTTTGAATTTTCTCCAAATGTAAAGTAGTTGCAAACTCATGCTTTTAGAGACTTGTTTGGGCTCATGAGAGGAGTAGAAAAACATCAAAAATTTCAGTCCTGCATGATTCTACCAAGAAATGTGTGTTCATTGAAACCGCTGGTTTTTGATAGTTTGGGCCCTATTGAATAATGAATGTTTTGAATTTTCTCCAAAAGTAAAGTAGTTGCAAACTCATCCTTTTAGAAACTTGTTTGGGCTGTTGAGAGGAGTAAAAAACCATCAAAAATTTCAATCCTGCATGATTTTACCAAGAAATGTGATTCTTCATTCAAAACCTGATTTTTGCTATTGGGCTCTATTGAATAATGAATGTTTCGAATTTTCTCCAAAAGTAAAGTAGTTGCAAACTCATGCTTTTAGAGACTTGTTTGGGCTCATGAGAGGAGTAGAAAAACATCAAAAATTTCAGTCCTGCATGATTCTACCAAGAAATGTGTGTTCATTGAAACCGCTGGTTTTTGATAGTTTGGGCCCTATTGAATAATGAATGCTTTGAATTTTCTCCAAAAGTAAAGTAGTTGCAAACTCATCCTTTTAGAAACTTGTTTGGGCTGTTGAGCGGAGTAAAAAAACAAAAAAAATTTCAATCCTGCATGATTCTACCAAGAAATGTGATTCTTCATTCAAAACCTGATTTTTGCTATTGGGCTCTATTGAATAATGAATGTTTTGAATTTTCTCCAAAAGTAAAGTAGTTGCAAACTCATCCTTTTAGAAACTTGTTTGGGCTGTTGAGAGGAGTAAAAAACCATCAAAAATTTCAATCCTGCATGATTCTACCAAGAAATGTGATTCTTCATTCAAAACCTGATTTTTGCTATTGGGCTCTATTGAATAATGAATGTTTTGAATTTTCTCCAAATGTAAAGTAGTTGCAAACTCATGCTTTTAGAGACTTGTTTGGGCTCATGAGAGGAGTAGAAAAACATCAAAAATTTCAGTCCTGCATGATTCTACCAAGAAATGTGTGTTCATTGAAACCGCTGGTTTTTGATAGTTTGGGCCCTATTGAATAATGAATGTTTTGAATTTTCTCCAAAAGTAAAGTAGTTGCAAACTCATCCTTTTAGAAACTTGTTTGGGCTGTTGAGAGGAGTAAAAAACCATCAAAAATTTCAATCCTGCATGATTCTACCAAGAAATGTGATTCTTCATTCAAAACCTGATTTTTGCTATTGGGCTCTATTGAATAATGAATGTTTTGAATTTTCTCCAAATGTAAAGTAGTTGCAAACTCATGCTTTTAGAGACTTGTTTGGGCTCATGAGAGGAGTAGAAAAACATCAAAAATTTCAGTCCTGCATGATTCTACCAAGAAATGTGTGTTCATTGAAACCGCTGGTTTTTGATAGTTTGGGCCCTATTGAATAATGAATGTTTTGAATTTTCTCCAAAAGTAAAGTAGTTGCAAACTCATCCTTTTAGAAACTTGTTTGGGCTGTTGAGAGGAGTAAAAAACCATCAAAAATTTCAATCCTGCATGATTTTACCAAGAAATGTGATTCTTCATTCAAAACCTGATTTTTGCTATTGGGCTCTATTGAATAATGAATGTTTTGAATTTTCTCCAAAAGTAAAGTAGTTGCAAACTCATGCTTTTAGAGACTTGTTTGGGCTCATGAGAGGAGTAGAAAAACATCAAAAATTTCAGTCCTGCATGATTCTACCAAGAAATGTGTGTTCATTGAAACCGCTGGTTTTTGATAGTTTGGGCCCTATTGAATAATGAATGCTTTGAATTTTCTCCAAAAGTAAAGTAGTTGCAAACTCATCCTTTTAGAAACTTGTTTGGGCTGTTGAGAGGAGTAAAAAACCATCAAAAATTTCAATCCTGCATGATTCTACCAAGAAATGTGATTCTTCATTCAAAACCTGATTTTTGCTATTGGGCTCTATTGAATAATGAATGTTTTGAATTTTCTCCAAAAGTAAAGTAGTTGCAAACTCATGCTTTTAGAAACTTGTTTGGGCTCATGAGAGGAGTAGAAAAACATCAAAAATTTCAGTCCTGCATGATTCTACCAAGAAATGTGTGTTCATTGAAACCGCTGGTTTTTGATAGTTTGGGCCCTATTGAATAATGAATGTTTTGAATTTTGTCCAAAAGTAAAGTAGTTGCAAACTCATCCTTTTAGAAACTTGTTTGGGCTGTTGAGAGGAGTAAAAAACCATCAAAAATTTCAATCCTGCATGATTCTACCAAGAAATGTGATTCTTCATTCAAAACCTGATTTTTTGCTATTGGGCTCTATTGAATAATGAATGTTTTGAATTTTCTCCAAAAGTAAAGTAGTTGCAAACTCATGCTTTTAGAAACTTGTTTGGGCTCATGAGAGGAGTAGAAAAACATCAAAAATTTCAGTCCTGCATGATTCTACCAAGAAATGTGTTTTCATTGAAACCGCTGGTTTTTGATAGTTTGGGCCCTATTGAATAATGAATGTTTTGAATTTTCTCCAAAAGTAAAGTAGTTGCAAACTCATCCTTTTAGAAACTTGTTTGGGCTGTTGAGAGGAGTAAAAAACCATCAAAAATTTCAATCCTGCATGCTTCTACCAAGAATTGTGATTCTTCATTCAAAACCTGATTTTTGCTATTGGGCTCTATTGAATAATGAATGTTTTGAATTTTCTCCAAAAGTAAAGTAGTTGCAAACTCATGCTTTTAGAGACTTGTTTGGGCTCATGAGAGGAGTAGAAAAACATCAAAAATTTCAGTCCTGCATGATTCTACCAAGAAATGTGTGTTCATTCAAACCGCTGGTTTTTGATAGTTTGGGCCCTATTGAATAATGAATGTTTTGAATTTTCTCCAAAAGTAAAGTAGTTGCAAACTCATCCTTTTAGAAACTTGTTTGGGCTGTTGAGAGGAGTAAAAAACCATCAAAAATTTCAATCCTGCATGATTCTACCAAGAAATGTGATTCTTCATTCAAAACCTGATTTTTGCTATTGGGCTCTATTGAAAAGTGAATGTTTTGAATTTTCTCCAAAAGTAAAGTAGTTGCAAACTCATGCTTTTAGAGACTTGTTTGGGCTCATGAGAGGAGTAGAAAAACATCAAAAATTTCAGTCCTGCATGATTCTACCAAGAAATGTGTGTTCATTGAAACCGCTGGTTTTTGATAGTTTGGGCCCTATTGAATAATGAATGTTTTGAATTTTCTCCAAAAGTAAAGTAGTTGCAAACTCATCCTTTTAGAAACTTGTTTGGGCTGTTGAGAGGAGTAAAAAACCATCAAAAATTTCAATCCTGCATGATTTTACCAAGAAATGTGATTCTTCATTTAAAACCTGATTTTTGCTATTGGGCTCTATTGAATAATGAATGTTTTGAATTTTCTCCAAAAGTAAAGTAGTTGCAAACTCATGCTTTTAGAGACTTGTTTGGGCTCATGAGAGGAGTAGAAAAACATCAAAAATTTCAGTCCTGCATGATTCTACCAAGAAATGTGTGTTCATTGAAACCGCTGGTTTTTGATAGTTTGGGCCCTATTGAATAATGAATGTTTTGAATTTTCTCCAAAAGTAAAGTAGTTGCAAACTCATCCTTTTAGAAACTTGTTTGGGCTGTTGAGAGGAGTAAAAAACCATCAAAAATTTCAATCCTGCATGATTCTACCAAGAAATGTGATTCTTCATTCAAAACCTGATTTTTGCTATTGGGCTCTATTGAATAATGAATGTTTTGAATTTTCTCCAAAAGTAAAGTAGTTGCAAACTCATGCTTTTAGAGACTTGTTTGGGCTCATGAGAGGAGTAGAAAAATATCAAAAATTTCAGTCCTGCATGATTCTACCAAGAAATGTGTGTTCATTGAAACCGCTGGTTTTTGATAGTTTGGGCCCTATTGAATAATGAATGTTTTGAATTTTCTCCAAAAGTAAAGTAGTTGCAAACTCATCCTTTTAGAAACTTGTTTGGGCTGTTGAGAGGAGTAAAAAACCATCAAAAATTTCAATCCTGCATGATTTTACCAAGAAATGTGATTCTTCATTCAAAACCTGATTTTTGCTATTGGGCTCTATTGAATAATGAATGTTTTGAATTTTCTCCAAAAGTAAAGTAGTTGCAAACTCATGCTTTTAGAGACTTGTTTGGGCTCATGAGAGGAGTAGAAAAACATCAAAAATTTCAGTCCTGCATGATTCTACCAAGAAATGTGTGTTCATTGAAACCGCTGGTTTTTGATAGTTTGGGCCCTATTGAATAATGAATGTTTTGAATTTTCTCCAAAAGTAAAGTAGTTGCAAACTCATCCTTTTAGAAACTTGTTTGGGCTGTTGAGAGGAGTAAAAAACCATCAAAAATTTCAATCCTGCATGATTCTACCAAGAAATGTGATTCTTCATTCAAAACCTGATTTTTGCTATTGGGCTCTATTGAATAATGAATGTTTTGAATTTTCTCCAAAAGTAAAGTAGTTGCAAACTTATGCTTTTAGAAACTTGTTTGGGCTCATGAGAGGAGTAGAAAAACATCAAAAATTTGAGTCCTGCATGATTCTACCAAGAAATGTGTGTTCATTGAAACCGCTGGTTTTTGATAGTTTGGGCCCTATTGAATAATGAATGTTTTGAATTTTCTCCAAAAGTAAAGCAGTTGCAAACTCATCCTTTTAGAAACTTGTTTGGGCTGTAGAGAGGAGTAAAAAACCATCAAAAATTTCAATCCTGCATGATTCTACCAAGAAATGTGATTCTTCATTCAAAACCTGATTTTTGCTATTGGGCTCTATTGAATAATGAATGTTTTGAATTTTCTCCAAAAGTAAAGTAGTTGCAAACTCATGCTTTTAGAGACTTGTTTGGGCTCATGAGAGGAGTAGAAAAACATCAAAAACTTCAGTCCTGCATGATTCTACCAAGAAATGTGTGTTCATTGAAACCGCTGGTTTTTGATAGTTTGGGCCCTATTGAATAATGAATGTTTTGAATTTTCTCCAAAAGTAAAGTAGTTGCAAACTCATCCTTTTAGAAACTTGTTTGGGCTGTTGAGAGGAGTAAAAAACCATCAAAAATTTCAATCCTGCATGATTCTACCAAGAAATGTGATTCTTCATTCAAAACCTGATTTTTGCTATTGGGCTCTATTGAAAAGTGAATGTTTTGAATTTTCTCCAAAAGTAAAGTAGTTGCAAACTCATGCTTTTAGAGACTTGTTTGGGCTCATGAGAGGAGTAGAAAAACATCAAAAATTTCAGTCCTGCATGATTCTACCAAGAAATGTGTGTTCATTGAAACCGCTGGTTTTTGATAGTTTGGGCCCTATTGAATAATGAATGTTTTGAACTTTCTCCAAAAGTAAAGTAGTTGCAAACTCATCCTTTTAGAAACTTGTTTGGGCTGTTGAGAGGAGTAAAAAACCATCAAAAATTTCAATGCAGCATGATTCTACCAAGAAATGTGATTCTTCATTCAAAACCTGATTTTTGCTATTGGGCTCTATTGAATAATGAATGTTTTGAATTTTCTCCAAAAGTAAAGTAGTTGCAAACTCATGCTTTTAGAGACTTGTTTGGGCTCATGAGAGGAGTAGAAAAACATCAAAAATTTCAGTCCTGCATGATTCTACCAAGAAATGTGTGTTCATTGAAACCGCTGGTTTTTGATAGTTTGGGCCCTATTGAATAATGAATGTTTTGAATTTTCTCCAAAAGTAAAGTAGTTGCAAACTCATCCTTTTAGAAACTTGTTTGGGCTGTTGAGAGGAGTAAAAAACCATCAAAAATTTCAATGCAGCATGATTCTACCAAGAAATGTGATTCTTCATTCAAAACCTGATTTTTGCTATTGGGCTCTATTGAATAATGAATGTTTTGAATTTTCTCCAAAAGTAAAGTAGTTGCAAACTCATGCTTTTAGAAACTTGTTTGGGCTCATGAGAGGAGTAGAAAAACATCAAAAATTTGAGTCCTGCATGATTCTACCAAGAAATGTGTGTTCATTCAAACCGCTGGTTTTTGATAGTTTGGGCCCTAATGAATAATGAATGTTTTGAATTTTATCCAAAAGTAAAGCAGTTGCAAACTCATCCTTTTAGAAACTTGTTTGGGCTGTTGAGAGGAGTAAAAAACCATCAAAAATTTCAATCCTGCATGATTCTACCAAGAAATGTGATTCTTCATTCAAAACGCTGGTTTTTGCTATTGAGCTCTATTGAATAATAAATGTTTTGAATTTTCTCCAAAAGTAAAGTCGTTGCAAACTCATCCTTTTAGAGACTTGTTTGGGCTCATGAGAGGAGTAGAAAAACATCAAAAATTTCAGTCCTGCATGATTCTACCAAGAAATGTGTGTTCATTGAAACCGCTGGTTTTTGATAGTTTGGGCCCTATTGAATAATGAATGTTTTGAATTTTCTCCAAAAGTAAAGTAGTTGCAAACTCATCCTTTTAGAAACTTGTTTAGGCTGTTGAGAGGAGTAAAAAACCATCAAAAATTTCAATCCTGCATGATTCTACCAAGAAATGTGATTCTTCATTCAAAACCTGATTTTTGCTATTGGGCTCTAATAATGAATGTTTTGAATTTTCTCCAAAAGTAAAGTAGTTGCAAACTCATGCTTTTAGAGACTTGTTTGGGCTCATGAGAGGAGTAGAAAAACATCAAAAATTTCAGTCCTGCATGATTCTACCAAGAAATGTGTGTTCATTGAAACCGCTGGTTTTTGATAGTTTGGGCCCTATTGAATAATGAATGTTTTGAATTTTCTCCAAAAGTAAAGTAGTTGCAAACTCATCCTTTTAGAAACTTGTTTGGGCTGTTGAGAGGAGTAAAAAACCATCAAAAATTTCAATCCTGCATGATTTTACCAAGAAATGTGATTCTTCCTTCAAAACCTGATTTTTGCTATTGGGCTCTATTGAATAGTGAATGTTTTGAATTTTCTCCAAAAGTAATGTAGTTGCAAACTCATGCTTTTAGAAACTTGTTTGGGCTCATGAGAGGAGTAGAAAAACATCAAAAATTTCAGTCCTGCATGATTCTACCAAGAAATGTGATTCTTCATTCAAAACCTGATTTTTGCTATTGGGCTCTATTGAATAATGAATGTTTTGAATTTTCTCCAAAAGTAGTTGCAAACTCAGGCTTTTAGAGACTTGTTTGGGCTCATGAGAGGAGTAGAAAAACATCAAAAATTTCAGTCCTGCATGATTCTACCAAGAAATGTGTGTTCATTGAAACCGCTGGTTTTTGATAGTTTGGGCCCTATTGAATAATGAATGTTTTGAATTTTCTCCAAAACTAAAGTAGTTGCAAACTCATCCTTTTAGAAACTTGTTTGGGCTGTTGAGAGGAGTAAAAAACCATCAAAAAGTTCAATGCAGCATGATTCTACCAAGAAATGTGATTCTTCATTCAAAACCTGATTTTTGCTATTGGGCTCTAGTGAAAAGTGAATGTTTTGAATTTTCTCCAAAAGTAAAGTAGTTGCAAACTCATGCTTTTAGAGACTTGTTTGGGCTCATGAGACGAGTAGAAAAACATCAAAAATTTCAGTCCTGCATGATTCTACCAAGAAATGTGTGTTCATTCAAACCGCTGGTTTTTGATAGTTTGGGCCCTATTGAATAATGAATGTTTTGAATTTTCTCCAAAAGTAAAGTAGTTGCAAACTCATCCTTTTAGAAACTTGTTTGGGCTGTTGAGAGGAGTAAAAAACCATCAAAAATTTCAATCCTGCATGATTTTACCAAGAAATGTGATTCTTCATTCAAAACCTGATTTTTGCTATTGGGCTCTATTGAATAATGAATGTTTTGAATTTTCTCCAAAAGTAAAGTAGTTGCAAACTCATCCTTTTAGAGACTTGTTTGGGCTCATGAGAGGAGTAGAAAAACATCAAAAATTTCAGTCCTGCACGATTCTACCAAGAAATGTGTGTTCATTCAAACCGCTGGTTTTTGATATTTTGGGCCATATTGAATAATGAATGTTTTGAATTTTCTCCAAAAGTAAAGTAGTTGCAAACTCATCCTTTTAGAAACTTGTTTGGGCTGTTGAGAGGAGTAAAAAACCATCAAAAATTTCAATCCTGCATGATTCTACCAAGAAATGTGATTCTTCATTCAAAACCTGATTTTTGCTATTGGCCTCTATTGAATAATGAATGTTTTGAATTTTCTCCAAAAGTAAAGTAGTTGCAAACTCATGCTTTTAGAGACTTGTTTGGGCTCATGAGAGGAGTAGAAAAACATCAAAAATTTCAGTCCTGCATGATTCTACCAAGAAATGTGTGTTCATTGAAACCGCTGGTTTTTGATAGTTTGGGCCCTATTGAATAATGAATGTTTTGAATTTTCTCCAAAAGTAAAGTAGTTGCAAACTCATCCTTTTAGAAACTTGTTTGGGCTGTTGAGAGGAGTAAAAAACCATCAAAAATTTCAATCCTGCATGATTTTACCAAGAAATGTGATTCTTCATTCAAAACCTGATTTTTGCTATTGGGCTCTATTGAATAATGAATGTTTTGAATTTTCTCCAAAAGTAAAGTAGTTGCAAACTCATGCTTTTAGAGACTTGTTTGGGCTCATGAGAGGAGTAGAAAAACATCAAAAATTTCAGTCCTGCATGATTCTACCAAGAAATGTGTGTTCATTGAAACCGCTGGTTTTTGATAGTTTGGGCCCTATTGAATAATGAATGTTTTGAATTTTCTCCAAAAGTAAAGTAGTTGCAAACTCATCCTTTTAGAAACTTGTTTGGGCTGTTGAGAGGAGTAAAAAACCATCAAAAATTTCAATCCTGCATGATTTTACCAAGAAATGTGATTCTTCATTCAAAACCTGATTTTTGCTATTGGGCTCTATTGAATAATGAATGTTTTGAATTTTCTCCAAAAGTAAAGTAGTTGCAAACTCATGCTTTTAGAGTCTTGTTTGGGCTCATGAGAGGAGTAGAAAAACATCAAAAATTTCAGTCCTGCATGATTCTACCAAGAAATGTGTGTTCATTGAAACCGCTGGTTTTTGATAGTTTGGGCCCTATTGAATAATGAATGTTTTGAATTTTCTCCAAAAGTAAAGTAGTTGCAAACTCATCCTTTTAGAAACTTGTTTGGGCTGTTGAGAGGAGTAAAAAAGCATCAAAAATTTCAATCCTGCATGATTCTACCAAGAAATGTGATTATTCATTCAAAACGCTGGTTTTTGCTATTGGGCTCTATTGAATAATGAATGTTTTGAATTTTCTCCAAAAGTAAAGTAGTTGCAAACTCATCCTTTTAGAGACTTGTTTGGGCTCATGAGAGGAGTAGAAAAAAATCAAAAATTTCAGTCCTGCACGATTCTACCAAGAAATGTGTGTTCCTTCAAACCGCTGGTTTTTGATATTTTGGGCCCTATTGAATAATGAATGTTTTGAATTTTCTCCAAAAGTAAAGTAGTTGCAAACTCATGCTTTTAGAGACTTGTTTGGGCTCATGAGAGGAGTAGAAAAACATCAAAAATTTCAGTCCTGCATGATTCTACCAAGAAATGTGTGTTCATTGAAACCGTTGGTTTTTGATAGTTTGGGCCCTATTGAATAATGAATGTTTTGAATTTTCTCCAAAAGTAAAGTAGTTGCAAACTCATCCTTTTAGAAACTTGTTTGGGCTGTTGAGAGGAGTAAAAAACCATCAAAAATTGTAATCCTGCATGATTCTACCAAGAAATGTGATTCTTCATTCAAAACGCTGGTTTTTGCTATTGGGCTCTATTGAATAATGAATGTTTTGAATTTTCTCCAAAAGTAAAGTAGTTGCAAACTCATGCTTTTAGAGACTTGTTTGGGCTCATGAGAGGAGTATAAAAACATCAAAAATTTCAGTCCTGCATGATTCTACCAAGAAATGTGTGTTCATTGAAACCGCTGGTTTTTGATAGTTTGGGCCCTATTGAATAATGAATGTTTTGAATTTTCTCCAAAAGTAAAGTAGTTGCAAACTCATCCTTTTAGAAACTTGTTTGGGCTGTTGAGAGGAGTAAAAAACCATCAAAAATTTCAATCCTCCATGATTTTACCAAGAAATGTGATTCTTCATTCAAAACCTGATTTTTGCTATTGGGCTCTATTGAATAGTGAATGTTTTGAATTTTCTCCAAAAGTAAAGTAGTTGCAAACTCATGCTTTTAGAGACTTGTTTGGGCTCATGAGAGGAGTAGAAAAACATCAAAAATTTCAGTCCTGCATGATTCTACCAAGAAATGTGTGTTCATTGAAACCGCTGGTTTTTGATAGTTTGGGCCCTATTGAATAATGAATGTTTTGAATTTTCTCCAAAAGTAAAGTAGTTGCAAACTCATCCTTTTAGAAACTTGTTTGGGCTGTTGAGAGGAGTAAAAAACCATCAAAAATTTCAATCCTGCATGATTTTACCAAGAAATGTGATTCTTCATTCAAAACCTGATTTTTGCTATTGGGCTCTATTGAATAATGAATGTTTTGAATTTTCTCCAAAAGTAAAGTAGTTGCAAACTCATGCTTTTAGAGACTTGTTTGGGCTCATGAGAGGAGTAGAAAAACATCAAAAATTTCAGTCCTGCATGATTCTACCAAGAAATGTGTGTTCATTGAAACCGCTGGTTTTTGATAGTTTGGGCCCTATTGAATAATGAATGTTTTGAATTTTCTCCAAAAGTAAAGTAGTTGCAAACTCATCCTTTTAGAAACTTGTTTGGGCTGTTGAGAGGAGTAAAAAACCATCAAAAATTTCAATCCTGCATGATTTTACCAAGAAATGTGATTCTTCATTCAAAACCTGATTTTTGCTATTGGGCTCTATTGAATAATGAATGTTTTGAATTTTCTCCAAAAGTAAAGTAGTTGCAAACTCATGCTTTTAGAGTCTTGTTTGGGCTCATGAGAGGAGTAGAAAAACATCAAAAATTTCAGTCCTGCATGATTCTACCAAGAAATGTGTGTTCATTGAAACCGCTGGTTTTTGATAGTTTGGGCCCTATTGAATAATGAATGTTTTGAATTTTCTCCAAAAGTAAAGTAGTTGCAAACTCATCCTTTTAGAAACTTGTTTGGGCTGTTGAGAGGAGTAAAAAACCATCAAAAATTTCAATCCTGCGTGATTCTACCAAGAAATGTGATTATTCATTCAAAACGCTGGTTTTTGCTATTGGGCTCTATTGAATAATGAATGTTTTGAATTTTCTCCAAAAGTAAAGTAGTTGCAAACTCATCCTTTTAGAGACTTGTTTGGGCTCATGAGAGGAGTAGAAAAAAATCCAAAATTTCAGTCCTGCACGATTCTACCAAGAAATGTGTGTTCCTTCAAACCGCTGGTTTTTGATATTTTGGGCCCTATTGAATAATGAATGTTTTGAATTTTCTCCAAAAGTAAAGTAGTTGCAAACTCATGCTTTTAGAGACTTGTTTGGGCTCATGAGAGGAGTAGAAAAACATCAAAAATTTCAGTCCTGCATGATTCTACCAAGAAATGTGTGTTCATTGAAACCGTTGGTTTTTGATAGTTTGGGCCCTATTGAATAATGAATGTTTTGAATTTTCTCCAAAAGTAAAGTAGTTGCAAACTCTTCCTTTTAGAAACTTGTTTGGGCTGCTGAGAGGAGTAAAAAACCATCAAAAATTGTAATCCTGCATGATTCTACCAAGAAATGTGATTCTTCATTCAAAACGCTGGTTTTTGCTATTGGGCTCTATTGAATAATGAATGTTTTGAATTTTCTCCAAAAGTAAAGTAGTTGCAAACTCATGCTTTTAGAGACTTGTTTGGGCTCATGAGAGGAGTAGAAAAACATCAAAAATTTCAGTCCTGCATGATTCTACCAAGAAATGTGTGTTCATTGAAACCGCTGGTTTTTGATAGTTTGGGCCCTATTGAATAATGAATGTTTTGAATTTTCTCCAAAAGTAAAGTAGTTGCAAACTCATCCTTTTAGAAACTTGTTTGGGCTGTTGAGAGGAGTAAAAAACCATCAAAAATTTCAATCCTGCATGATTTTACCAAGAAATGTGATTCTTCATTCAAAACCTGATTTTTGCTATTGGGCTCTATTGAATAATGAATGTTTTGAATTTTCTCCAAAAGTAAAGTAGTTGCAAACTCATGCTTTTAGAGACTTGTTTGGGCTCATGAGAGGAGTAGAAAAACATCAAAAATTTCAGTCCTGCATGATTCTACCAAGAAATGTGTGTTCATTGAAACCGCTGGTTTTTGATAGTTTGGGCCCTATTGAATAATGAATGTTTTGAATTTTCTCCAAAAGTAAAGTAGTTGCAAACTCATCCTTTTAGAAACTTGTTTGGGCTGTTGAGAGGAGTAAAAAACCATCAAAAATTTCAATCCTGCATGATTTTACCAAGAAATGTGATTCTTCATTCAAAACCTGATTTTTGCTATTGGGCTCTATTGAATAATGAATGTTTTGAATTTTCTCCAAAAGTAAAGTAGTTGCAAACTCATGCTTTTAGAGTCTTGTTTGGGCTCATGAGAGGAGTAGAAAAACATCAAAAATTTCAGTCCTGCATGATTCTACCAAGAAATGTGTGTTCATTGAAACCGCTGGTTTTTGATAGTTTGGGCCCTATTGAATAATGAATGTTTTGAATTTTCTCCAAAAGTAAAGTAGTTGCAAACTCATCCTTTTAGAAACTTGTTTGGGCTGTTGAGAGGAGTAAAAAACCATCAAAAATTTCAATCCTGCATGATTCTACCAAGAAATGTGATTATTCATTCAAAAAGCTGGTTTTTGCTATTGGGCTCTATTGAATAATGAATGTTTTGAATTTTCTCCAAAAGTAAAGTAGTTGCAAACTCATCCTTTTAGAGACTTGTTTGGGCTCATGAGAGGAGTAGAAAAAAATCAAAAATTTCAGTCCTGCACGATTCTACCAAGAAATGTGTGTTCCTTCAAACCGCTGGTTTTTGATATTTTGGGCCCTATTGAATAATGAATGTTTTGAATTTTCTCCAAAAGTAAAGTAGTTGCAAACTCATGCTTTTAGAGACTTGTTTGGGCTCATGAGAGGAGTAGAAAAACATCAAAAATTTCAGTCCTGCATGATTCTACCAAGAAATGTGTGTTCATTGAAACCGTTGGTTTTTGATAGTTTGGGCCCTATTGAATAATGAATGTTTTGAATTTTCTCCAAAAGTAAAGTAGTTGCAAACTCATCCTTTTAGAAACTTGTTTGGGCTGTTGAGAGGAGTAAAAAACCATCAAAAATTGTAATCCTGCATGATTCTACCAAGAAATGTGATTCTTCATTCAAAACGCTGGTTTTTGCTATTGGGCTCTATTGAATAATGAATGTTTTGAATTTTCTCCAAAAGTAAAGTAGTTGCAAACTCATGCTTTTAGAGACTTGTTTGGGCTCATGAGTGGAGTAGAAAAACATCAAAAATTTCAGTCCTGCATGATTCTACCAAGAAATGTGTGTTCATTCAAACCGCTGGTTTTTGATAGTTTGGGCCCTATTGAATAATGAATGTTTTGAATTTTCTCCAAAAGTAAAGTAGTTGCAAACTCATCCTTTTAGAAACTTGTTTGGGCTGTTGAGAGGAGTAAAAAACCATCAAAAATTTCAATCCTGCTCGATGGCAGAGCTGTGACCAAAGTGACTAGAGGATAAGGGAGATTTTGAATTTCTGCACACACTTGTGGACACTTATGGATTGTGTGAGGCCCACTGACTAGTATCTGAGCGCTCTGTCACAGGCTCGATGGCAGAGCTGTGACCAAAGTGACTAGAGCATAAGGGAGATTTTGAATTTCTGCACACACTTGTGGACACTTATGGATTGTGTGAGGCCCACTGACTAGTATCTGAGCGCTCTGTCACAGGCTCGATGGCAGAGCTGTGACCAAAGTGACTAGAGGATAAGGGAGATTTTGAATTTCTGCACACACTTGTGGACACTTATGGATTGTGTGAGGCCCACTGACTAGTATCTGAGCGCTCTGTCACAGGCTCGATGGCAGAGCTGTGACCAAAGTGACTAGAGGATAAGGGAGATTTTGAATTTCTGCACACACTTGTGGACACTTATGGATTGTGTGAGGCCCACTGACTAGTATCTGAGCGCTCTGTCACAGGCTCGATGGCAGAGCTGTGACCAAAGTGACTAGAGGATAAGGGAGATTTTGAATTTCTGCACACACTTGTGGACACTTATGGATTGTGTGAGGCCCACTGACTAGTATCTGAGCGCTCTGTCACAGGCTCGATGGCAGAGCTGTGACCAAAGTGACTAGAGCATAAGGGAGATTTTGAATTTCTGCACACACTTGTGGACACTTATGGATTGTGTGAGGCCCACTGACTAGTATCTGAGCGCTCTGTCACAGGCTCGATGGCAGAGCTGTGACCAAAGTGACTAGAGGATAAGGGAGATTTTGAATTTCTGCACACACTTGTGGACACTTATGGATTGTGTGAGGCCCACTGACTAGTATCTGAGCGCTCTGTCACAGGCTCGATGGCAGAGCTGTGACCAAAGTGACTAGAGGATAAGGGAGATTTTGAATTTCTGCACACACTTGTGGACACTTATGGATTGTGTGAGGCCCACTGACTAGTATCTGAGCGCTCTGTCACAGGCTCGATGGCAGAGCTGTGACCAAAGTGACTAGAGGATAAGGGAGATTTTGAATTTCTGCACACACTTGTGGACACTTATGGATTGTGTGAGGCCCACTGACTAGTATCTGAGCGCTCTGTCACAGGCTCGATGGCAGAGCTGTGACCAAAGTGACTAGAGGATAAGGGAGATTTTGAATTTCTGCACACACTTGTGGACACTTATGGATTGTGTGAGGCCCACTGACTAGTATCTGAGCGCTCTGTCACAGGCTCGATGGCAGAGCTGTGACCAAAGTGACTACAGGATAAGGGAGATTTTGAATTTCTGCACACACTTGTGGACACTTATGTATTGTGTGAGGCCCACTGACTAGTATCTGAGCGCTCTGTCACAGGCTCGATGGCAGAGCTGTGACCAAAGTGACTAGAGGATAAGGGAGATTTTGAATTTCTGCACACGCTTGTGGACACTTATGGATTGTGTGAGGCCCACTGACTAGTATCTGAGCGCTCTGTCACAGGCTCGATGGCAGAGCTGTGACCAAAGTGACTAGAGGATAAGGGAGATTTTGAATTTCTGCACACACTTGTGGACACTTATGGATTGTGTGAGGCCCACTGACTAGTATCTGAGCGCTCTGTCACAGGCTCGATGGCAGAGCTGTGACCAAAGTGACTAGAGGATAAGGGAGATTTTGAATTTCTGCACACACTTGTGGACACTTATGGATTGTGTGAGGCCCACTGACTAGTATCTGAGCGCTCTGTCACAGGCTCGATGGCAGAGCTGTGACCAAAGTGACTAGAGGATAAGGGAGATTTTGAATTTCTGCACACACTTGTGGACACTTATGGATTGTGTGAGGCCCACTGACTAGTATCTGAGCGCTCTGTCACAGGCTCGATGGCAGAACTGTGACCAAAGTGACTAGAGGATAAGGGAGATTTTGAATTTCTGCACACACTTGTGGACACTTATGTATTGTGTGAGGCCCACTGACTAGTATCTGAGCGCTCTGTCACAGGCTCGATGGCAGAGCTGTGACCAAAGTGACTAGAGGATAAGGGAGATTTTGAATTTCTGCACACACTTGTGGACACTTATGGATTGTGTGAGGCCCACTGACTAGTATCTGAGCGCTCTGTCACATGCTCGATGGCAGAGCTGTGACCAAAGTGACTAGAGGATAAGGGAGATTTTGAATTTCTGCACACACTTGTGGACACTTATGGATTGTGTGAGGCCCACTGACAAGCATCTGAGCGCTCTGTCACAGGCTCGATGGCAGAGCTGTGACCAAAGTGACTAGAGGATAAGGGAGATTATGAATTTCTGCACACACTTGTGGACATTTATGGATTGTGTGAGGCCCACTGACTAGTATCTGAGCGCTCTGTCACAGGCTCGATGGCAGAGCTGTGACCAAAGTGACTAGAGGATAAGGGAGATTTTGAATTTCTGCACACACTTGTGGACACTTATGGATTGTGTGAGGCCCACTGACTAGTATCTGAGCGCTCTGTCACAGGCTCGATGGCAGAGCTGTGACCAAAGTGACTAGAGGATAAGTGAGATTTTGAATTTCTGCACACACTTGTGGACACTTATGGATTGTGTGAGGCCCACTGACTAGTATCTGAGCTCTCTGTCACAGGCTCGATGGCAGAGCTGTGACCAAAGTGACTAGAGGATAAGGGAGATTTTGAATTTCTGCACACACTTGTGGACACTTATGGATTGTGTGAGGCCCACTGACTAGTATCTGAGCGCTCTGTCACAGGCTCGATGGCAGAGCTGTGACCAAAGTGACTAGAGGATAAGGGAGATTTTGAATTTCTGCACACACTTGTGGACACTTATAGATTGTGTGAGGCCCACTGACTAGTATCTGAGCGCTCTGTCACAGGCTCGATGGCAGAGCTGTGACCAAAGTGACTAGAGGATAAGGGAGATTTTGAATTTCTGCACACACTTGTGGACACTTATGGATTGTGTGAGGCCCACTGACTAGTATCTGAGCGCTCTGTCACAGGCTCGATGGCAGAGCTGTGACCAAAGTGACTAGAGGATAAGGGAGATTTTGAATTTCTGCACACACTTGTGGACACTTATAGATTGTGTGAGGCCCACTGACTAGTATCTGAGCGCTCTGTCACAGGCTCGATGGCAGAGCTGTGACCAAAGTGACTAGAGGATAAGGGAGATTTTGAATTTCTGCACACACTTGTGGACACTGGACACTTATGGATTGTGTGAGGCCCACTGACAAGCATCTGAGCGCTCTGTCACAGGCTCGATGGCAGAGCTGTGACCAAAGTGACTAGAGGATAAAGGAGATTTTGAATTTTTGCACACACTTGTGGACACTGGACACTTATGGATTGTGTGAGGCCCACTGAATATCTGAGCGCTATGTCACAGGCAGAAATTGGCTAGTGTATCACAAACTACAAGGTGTATGTAGAATTGGGCAGAATTGGAATCTCCCTAGAGTGCAGGTCTGTAAGAACGGAACATGTCCTCGACTTATTCTCACAGAGTGACTCACTGATAGCTTCACTGTGGCTGTGATAACAGCCGTTACACGGTACTGTGTGAGGAGCGTACACCGCTGTATGGTGTGAAAAAATGCACGCTCAGTACCTCAGCAGGGCAAAAAAAAAATTGTGATTGCTTTTAAAAAAGCAGTTTGCGGAGCAGTGGGTAAACAGCAATGCAGGAATGTCAGGAAGCCTTAGAAGGCAGCCCAACAACCAACACCACTGATACACCACTATATTGCCTCCCCTTGCACTGCACAGTGACTGGTGTTTTGTACAGGCAAAATCGCTAGCAGCAGAAGCAGTTTTTTTTTCTTCTTCTCAGCAGGACAAAAAAAAAAATTGTGATTGCTTTTAAAAAAGCAGTTTGCGGAGCAGTGGGTAAACAGCAATGCAGGAATGTCAGGAAGCCTTAGAAGGCAGCCCAACAACCAACACCACTGATACCCCACTATATAGCCTCCCCTTGTACTGCACAGTGACTGGTGTGTTGTACAGACAAAATCGCTAGCAGCAGAAGCAGTTTTTTTTTCTTCTCAGCAGGACAAAAAAAAAAATTGTGATTGCTTTTAAAAAAGCAGTTTGCGGAGCAGTGGGTAAACAGCAATGCAGGAATGTCAGGAAGCCTTAGAAGGCAGCCCAACAACCAACACCACTGATACACCACTATATAGCCTCCCCTTGCACTGCACAGTGACTGGTGTGTTGTACAGGCAAAATCGCTAGCAGCAGAAGCAGTTTTTGGTGTCTTCTTCCCTGCCTAACGCTCTCCCTACAAAATCAGCAGCAGCAGCAGCTCTCCCTATTCTGAGATCAGCATGAGTAACATGGCGGTCGGCGTGCACGCCCTTTTATACCCCCTGTGACGCCCCCCAAAGCAAGCCAATCACTTGCATGCCCTTATGAAAGATGGTGGTGACCCGTGCCTATGTCATCACGTTGCCCACAGTGTCCGTGGATCCTGATTGGCTGAAAAAGAGCGCAAAACAAACTTTTGAAACGCGACTTTGGCGCGTAGGTCGCCGACCTCGTGGCCGACCTCATCCTAGGGTCGGTTTTCGTTTCATGAAACCCGACATTGCCAAAAGTCGGCGACTTTTGAATTTTTTCGACCCGTTTCGCTCAACTCTAGTCGTTGATATTACGGAAGCATCCGAAGAGCCCACACTACACTCAAAGATCTAATTTTTAGTCTACTACTAACTCTGCTGTTATTATTTCTAATTTTCTAATCTTCTTGCAGTTCTCTATATATATGTATGTATTAGCTTGATGACCCTACTGAACCTCCACCACTGCCCTGCATAGAGCTGCACCATAAAACAGTGTAAGGAGACCCACGTGTCCTCCCCCTGCACAGACCCACAGTACACTCCCTACAGAGCCCTCATGTTCTCCCCTTGCACAGCCCCCCGTGTACCCCCCTGCACAGCCCCCCATGTCCTCCCCTACACAGCCTCATCATGTACCCCCCCAGCACAGTCTCCCATGTTCTCCCCTACACAGCCTCCTCATTTACCCCCCCTGCACAGCCCCCCCATGTCCTCCCCTACAGAGTCCCCCCATGTCCTCCCCTACTGAGTCCCCCCATGTCCTCCCCTACAGAGTCCCCCCATGTCCTCCCCTACAGAGTCCCCCCATGTCCTCCCCTACAGAGTCCCCCTATGTCCTCCCCTACAGAGTCCCCCTATGTCCTCCCCTACAGAGTCCCCCCATGTCCTCCCCTACAGAGTCCCCCCATGTCCTCTCCCATACTGTATATAGGGCTCAGGATGAACTCCAGGCAAGTATCAGAGACTCCACAGCGGAAACTCCAGATCTCATCCAGGGCTTCCTGGTGCCTGATCAGTAGGCAATGAGGTCCCTGTATCCACAATGATCCTTGGAGAAACAATTGTCCAGCAGACCCAGCACGCCCTATAACTGGTAAAACCATCCTTTTTACCTCCCTGGTGGCTTTGCAGCTCGTTCTGGCAGCCGGAGCCTGCAGCTCTTCCTGTCGAGTGATCACGTGGTACTGCTCATTAAGGTAATGAATATGCGCTCCACGCCTAAGGGAGCGGAGAGGCGAGCAGGCATGTGAGTATGGTGTGCTGGAAGCTGGTGGCCTCTGTGACCTGCTGCTACTGAAGTGTGAAACAGGCCTAAGAGAAAGAAAAGACTCAATCTGAGAAGAGGTCACCTATAAGGTACCAGGATGTACATTTTTAGTTATTGGTACTGACTGCGTCTCATCAGTACTATGGTTCCTGTATAGTCCACAGTCTGATAAAGACTGGTAACTCCCAGCATCTCCTTACCATTGTTAAGGACATACTGGGAGTTGTAGGTTCATGAGATACAAATGTATATGGGCCTGACTTAGAAGGATTCAGCTCATCAGTTATTAATCACATGATGTCATAGACCTAATGGAAAAGGGAAGAATTAGCTGGGTAGAAATGCAAAATGGGCGCCTTCGGCTTCATCTGCCTTGGGCACCCAAAATACTTTGTTTCGGCCATGGTAACGGATAAAGCAAAATCCTACATGACCTATCAGTGTTCTACGATTTGGGTTGAGGACACTTATTGTATGTGGGCTGGTGAATTTTGTGTGCCAGGGCTGCTTTTTAGTCCTAACTCGGCCCTGAATCCCCTCGTGTATCTGAATGGGAGGAAGAGTGTGAACTTGTGCTAATTGTGCAGTCACACTTTGTCATCTCTGCTCCGTCCTGTCTTCCAGCGCAGGGTTAAATTGCTCTGACTTCATATCTGGCTTCATGGCTTGATCATGGATGCTGGATCCTGATCCCCAACAAAATTTCACCAACCGAAGATTGTGAAAGAAACACACAAAACACTTTTATTGGATGTTAAATTGACCGAATTTTATTCCAAATCTCATCATTATTATTTCTTTCAGTGTCTGAAATTTAGAATCCGCCAATTACTATGAAAGAGACACTGAAAATGGCAGAACCCCCGACTCACGAAGAATCGTCCTTCAGCACTCAGGAGAGGAAAAAACCCCTGTGGTGGAAACCTCTAGGGAACCATGGCTGCAGGACTGCCCTTCCCTTGGGCTTAGAAGGTTAGTGCCAACATGTAACAGCAAATTGTACCTGAATTTGTACATTGTGTCATATTTGTTTTGGAGAAGCCTAATGCGACCTCTCCAGGCCGTACACATAAAGTGAAGGCGGCGAGTACCGGACGTGAGGGAGATCTGGCTGCAACATCTGTCACCCCATTGATCTGGCTGGCTAGGCGGTATGGCTGATCTGGCTGGCTAGGCGCTATGGCTGATCTGGCTGGCTAGGCGGTGTCCCCTTCCTCCCATTGTGGAGTGATGAAGCTCCAGGTCTCCAGACACATCAAGTATGGCTCCGTCTACGGCTGAATGACTTGTGGTTCTGGAATCTTCTCCTGCATCATAGATGCATGTCTTTATGACATCAGCGCAGTTGCCATAGTTATCACAGGTGTTTTATACTGTGGTTTCATTGGCTAGAAAGTCCCTCTCAGTGTTCCAAAGATTTAACCCTTGAATGACTGGTATTGTGCCTTTCTCCAGAAGCCTGTAAAATAAACTTGTCACTAGACAGGACCATTATCATTATTATATTTTAGAGTTGCCCCAACCAAAGTCTAATAAGTGAGCGCATCTACAGAGTTGATGTGTAACAAGCGCAGTCATTCCATTAAGCCCTACTAAATGCATAAATGCACAATATGAGAACAGAGTAGTCTCATAGAAAATTAATGATACCAAGGTAAAAGCAGTTAGATATGGGATGCTATATAGGGGCTCATACTGTATATAGGAGCTATATGGGGACTCACACTGTATATAGGAGGCAATATGGTGGCAAACAATGTAGTCAGGAGGCTATATGTGAGTGCTCATACTGTATATAGGAGGCTATATGGGGACTCACACTGTATATAGGAGGCAAACACTGTATTCAGGAGGCTATATGTGGGCTCATACTGTATATAGGAAGCGATTTGCAGGCTCATACTGTTTATAGGAAGCGATGTGCAGGCTCATACTGTACATAGGAGGCTATGTGGATACTCATACTGTTTATAGGAAGCAATGCGCAGGCTCATACTGTACATAGGAGGCTATATGTGGATGCTCATACTGTATATAGGAAGCGATGTACAGGCTCATACTGTATATAGGAAGCAATGTGCAGGCTCATACTGTATATAGGAGGCAAAAACTGTATTCAGGAGGCTATATGTGGGTGCTCATACTGTATATAGGAGGCTATATGCGGCCTCATACTGTATATAGGAAGCGATGTGCAGGTTCATACCGTACATAGGAGGCTATATGTGGCCTCATACTGTATATAGGAAGCGATGTGCAGGCTCATACTGTATATAGGAGGCTATGTGGGCTCATATTGTATATAGGAAGCAATGTGCAGGCTCATACTGTATATAGGAGGCAAAAACTATATTCAGGAGGCTATATGTGGGTGCTCATACTGTATATAGGAGGCTATATGCGGCCTCATACTGTATATATGAAGCGATGTGCAGGCTCATACCGTACATAGGAGGCTATATGTGGCCTCATACTGTATACAGGATGCGATGTGCAGGCTCATACTGTATATAGGAGGCTATGTGGGCTCATATTGTATATAGGAAGCAATGTGCAGGCTCATACTGTATATAAGAGACTATATGCGGCCTCATCTAATATATAAAGCTCAAAGTGTGTATGTATGTATGTGTGTGTGTATGTTTGTATGTCCGGGATAGGCATCCGCACCGTCGCAGCTACAGCCACAAAATTTGGCACAGTCACACGTCTGCACCCCGAGAGCGTCCTAAGCTATGTTGAGAGGCGAAATTTTAACCCTACGCGTTCCAATTCACCAAACAATTTTGCCCCTATCTACATACTGGGGGAAAAAGTGTGTGCGTGTCAAGCCCCGCCCCTCATTGTGTTGTCACAATGCCCCTATTTGCATACTGGGGAAGCAGTGTGTGTGCATCAAGCCCCGCCCCTCATTATGATGTCACAATGTTTGCCATGGCGATGCTGATGTCATCAAAGGTTGCAAGCCCTGCCGCCGCTCATTATGATGTCATAATGGTTGATTATGGAATGGAGGATGTGTGATGAGTATATGGGCACTGGACTATAGGATGGTGGATATGTATGATGGGTATATGGGCACGGGACTATGGGATGGGGGATGTGTGATGGGTATATGGGCACTGGACTATGGGATGGAGGATATGTTTGATGGGTATATGGGCACGGGACTATGGGATGGTGGATATGTATATGGGCACAGGACTATGGGATGGAGGATGTGTGATGGGTATATGGGCACTGGACTATAGGATGGAGGATACAGTGGGGAGAAAAAGTATTTAGTCAGTCAGCAATAGTGCAAGTTCCACCACTTAAAAAGATGAGAGGCGTCTGTAATTTACATCATAGGTAGACCTCAACTATGGGAGACAAACTGAGGAAAAAAAAATCCAGAAAATCACATTGTCTGTATGTATGACGGTATATGGGCACGGGACTATGAGATAGCGGATATGTATGATGGGTATATGGGCACGGGACTATGGGATGGAGGATATGTATGATGGGTATATGGGCATGGGACCATGGGATGGAGAATATGTATGATCGGTATCTGTGCATGGGACTATGGGATGGAGAATATGTATGATGGGTATATGGGCATGGGACTATGGGATGGAGGATATGTGATGGGTATATGGGTACTCGACTATGGGATGGAGGATATGTATGATGGGTATATGGGCACGGGCCTATGGGATCGTGGATATGTATGATGGGTATATGGGCAGGGACTATGGGATGGAGGATAATTATAATTTTCTATAACTTACCACAGTTAGTTACTATGCCCGAGCAGCGCCGGGCTCTTCAGCTAGTACTGTATATACACTGTGTTCCAAATTATTATGCAAATGCTATTTTTCTCTGATTTTCCTAAATAGTCGGTACAAATGACAGTCAGTCTAATAAAAGTCATCACCCGTTAGAATATGCATCGAATTTTATTGAAGAAACCTCCCAATGATAACAGTATAATCTCCAAAATGAATAAAAACTCAAATTGCACTGTTCCAAATTAGTATGCACAGTAGAATTTCTAAACATTTGATATGTTTTAAAGAACTGAAAATGCTCATTTGTGGAATTTGCAGCATTAGGAGGTCACATTCACTGAACAAAAAGGATATTTTGGAGTTAAATAGCTTAACAGGCCAAGTTACATGTTAACATAGGAACCCTTCTTTGATATCACCTTCACAATTCTTGCATCCATTGAACTTGTGAATTTTTTGGAGAGTTTCTGCTTGTATTTCTTTGCATGAAGTCAGAATAGCCTCCCAGAGCTGCTGTTTTGATGTGAACTGCCTCCCACCCTCATAGATCTTTCGCTTGATGATACTCCAAAGGTTCTCCATAGGGTTGAGGTCAGGGAAAGATGGTGGCCACACCATGAGTTATCTCCTTTTATGCCCATAGCAGTCAATGACTCAGAGGTATTCTTTGCAGCATGACATGGTGCAGTTTCATGCATGAAGAGGATTTTGCTCCTGAAGGCACATTTCTGTTTTTTATACCATGGAAGACAGCTGTCAGTCAGAAACTCTATATACTTTGCAGAGGTCATTTTCACACCATCAGGAACCTTAAAGAGCCCTACCAGCTGTTTCCCCATGATTCCGGCCCAAAACATGACTCCTCCACCTCCTTGCTGACGTCGCAGCCTTGTTGGGGCATAGTGGCCTTCCACCAACCACCCACTACTCCATCCATCTGGACCATCCAGGGTTGCTCGACACTCATCAGTAAACAAGACTGTTTGAAAATTAGTTTTCATGTATGTCTGGGCCCACTGCAACCATTTCTGCTTGTGAACACTGTTTAGGAGTGGCCGAATAGTAGGTTTATGCACCACAGCATGCCTTTGAAGGATCCTACACCTTGAGGTTCGAGGGACTCCAGAGGCACCAGCAGCTTTAAATATCTGTTTGCTGGTTTGTAATGGCTTTTTAGCAGCTGCTCTCTTAATCCGATGAACTTGCCTGGCAGAAACCTTCCTCATTCTGCCTTTATCAGCACAAACATGTCTGTTCTCAGAATCAACCACAAATCTCTTAAAAGTACGATGATCACGTTTAAGTTTTTGGGAAATATCTAATGTTTTCATCTCATGACCAAGGCATTGCACTATTTGATGCTTTTCAGCAGCAGAGAGATCCGTTTTCTTTCCTAAATTCCTTGAAACCTGTGCCCTGCTTAATAATGTGGAACATCATTCTTAAGTAGTTTTCCTTTAATTGGGCTCACCTGGTAAACTAATTATCACAGGCGTTTGAGATTGATTTCAGTGATCCAAAGAGCCCTGATACACAATACCATCTGAGTTTATTTGAAAAACAAAAAATTACATCTTTATGACACTTAAATCCAATTTGCATAATAATTTGGAACGCAGTGTAGAAGGCTATATGCGGCCTCATACTGTATACAGGAGGCTATGTGGGCTCATACTGTGTATAGGAGGCTATATGCAGCCTCATACTGTATATAGGAAGCGATGTACAGGCTCATACTGTATATAGGATAAAGTACAAATATATCCCAAATACTGGAAAAAAATTCTTCAAAGGCTCAACTCACTGGAAATATAATAGCAAAAAAAATCTCATAAATGAGCTATTAAGCATCACAAGAGATCAAAATTGGAGTTTTTCAAGCTAAATAATTTATTTAGAATAATTAACAGAGCATAAATGCTAAATGCAAGTTACAGCAGACATAAACACAATATAATTAAACCAGCACCTTGACAGTTAATAAAGTTTTTATCTGTATAAAACATGTAGTTTCTTTGCTTTCCTTTCACAAATAGAATGCATAGTAAACAGCAAACTCCTCATTTACATAATATGTATGTCCAGATAAGGTTTTGCATACAATAAGTGCCCAGAGTAAACTGCTGAATAAAAAGTGCATAAGTGCCTTGTATCAAATAAGCCTGGTAGGCGTTAAGTGTACACAGAGTAAAAACTGTCTATACAAATTCCAGAGTAAGATACAAGGACTGCATTAGAAAGTAACAACTTACATGTGCTGTGTATGTCGCTGTAAAACCTGCCGCCCCTACGCGCGTTACGCCGCAGCTTCCTCAGGAGGCGTGGTTTACAAGTGCCCCGGATGTAGTTTATATAGTGCGGTCAACCAATAAACCGCTTTCCCTAATAAAGCTTGTAAAATTCAGGACCTGCGCTGTAGTGTCCACAATGACGTCAATAGTATCCAGTTCTAAACGTCCACAGCATTATCGGCGCATGCGCTGTTGAGTCCCCAATATGAACAGGGAGTCTATGATCAGCATGAAAGTGGCTCAAGCTGCAAAACAGCCAGAGACAGCCACATACCAGACTGAGCACGTCAGAAGGCTCCTAGGGAGGACAGAACTGGGCATGCGCTCAAGTGAGGACAAGAAAATAAAATAATTATGAAGAATAATAATCACTATTTAAAGTGATAGCAAGTGTTGAAAGTGAGGGGATAAAACATAATGATGCTGAAATAATTATAGCGGTGTGTATGAACCATTAAAGTGAATATGCCTGACATAGAGTGCAAAGGCAAACACATATGTGTCAATTATAAGCACACTATGCAAGCAATAAAAATTTTTTTTAACAATTAGCATAATGTGTATGCAGGCTATATGAAAGTGTATGTGCATCACATAACTATAACAACTATATATCATGTCTCTGTTAAAAAACAAATGAACATAAAAATAACACATGGCATTCAATACATACATCAAATGTCATATATCATAAAGTAATTATACACACAATTATGTATAATGCATAATACATAGCAAAAATACACAAAGAAAATTGTGAAAAAAATAAAAAATGAGTGAAAAAAAATATATAAAAATAAAACAAATAAAAATGTAAATGAAATAAACAAATAAAAAAAGAAAAAATGAATAAAAATGTGAACAAATAATATGAAATATTGAAGACCCAATGGGTACGAAAAGAGCCGTAGATTTCTTGTGAGAGGAGTGTTTCTTCATAAAATCTTGAAATGCCCTCAACAATGAATTCCATGCCAGATCATATACTGCAATGCGAAGATAGAGAACTGGAGTATAAGCACAGGAAAAAATAATTAAAAACAGAAAACTAAAACCAAGACTAAAAAGATACCCATACGATTTTTACAGAAAGGACCCAAAACCATTACTCTCATTCAATCATTTATTTTTTATTTTTCTTGCTACTGTATATAGGAGGCTATGTGCAGGCTCATACTGTATATAGGAAGCAATGTGCAGGCTCATACTGTATATAGGAGGTAAACACTGCATTCAGGAGGCTATATGTTGGTGCTCATACTGTATATAGGAGGCTATATGCGGCCTCATACTGTATATAGGAAGCGAAGTACAGGCTCATACTGTATATAGGAGGCTATATGCGGCCTCATACTGTATATAGGAAGCGATGTGCAGGCTCATACTGTATATAGGAGGCTATATGCAGCCTCATACTGTATATAGGAGGCAAATACTGTATTCAGGAGGCTATATGTGGTCTCATACTGTACATGGGAAGCGATGTGCAGGGTCATACTGTATATAGGAGGCTATATGCAGCCTCATACTGTATGTAGGAGGCTATATGCGGCCTCATACTGTATATAGGAAGCGATGTGCAGGCTCATACTGTATATAGGAGACTATGTGCAGACTCATAATGTATATAGGAAGCAATGTGCAGGCTCATACTGTATATAGGAAGCAATGTGAAGGCTCATATTGTATATAGGAAGCGATGTGCAGGCTCATACTGTATATAGGAGGCTATATGTGGCCTCATACTGTATGTAGGAGGCTATATGCGGCCTCATACTGTATATGGGAAGCGATGTGCAGGCTCATACTGTATATAGGAAGCGCTGTGCAGGCTCATACTGTATGTAGGAGGCTATATGCGGCCTCATACTGTATATAGGAGGCTATATGCGGTCTCATACTGTATATAGGAAGCGATGTGCAGGCTCATACTGTATATAGGAGACTATGTTCAGACTCATACTGTATATAGGAAGCGCTGTGCAGGCTCATACTGTATATAGGAGGCTATATGCGGCCTCATACTGTATATAGGAAGCGCTGTGCAGGCTCCTACTGTATATAGGAGGCTATATGCGGCCTCATACTGTATATAGGAAGCAATGTGGAGGCTCACACTGTATATAGGAGGCAATTCAAAAGCAGGAAATATCCAGCTACAGATCCAGGGAAAAATTGTTAAAATCAAAAAATGAAGGAGAGCGATAAAGTGGCGCCTGTGTAAAAGGTTTTGTAACTGCTGCGACTCTAGATACCAACCACAAGGAAATCGAAAGGATTATAAATATTTGTGATAGACTCGCGCTGAAAAAACCAAGATGTGGGAGAAAAGCTAGTCACTTATTAATGAGACAAATAGAAGAATATTTAATAGGTAAAACCTGACAAGAATAAACAATAAACTGCAGTTAGCCCAATCGTGGGGATAAATAGCTGAGAAATAAATAGTGATTAGTATATCTTAATGAATATATTGCAACTCGCCCAGTACAAAGCTGTGAAAAAAATGGTAGTTAATGGAAATAGAAAGTATTGCACTCAAACAGTTGATTAACCAAGGAGAGATGGCATGTACCCGAATAGAATTCTCCTAGAAGTAAAGGGTTAATATGTATATAGAACACAATTGGGTGAAAATATTAAATGGTCATAAGCAATATGTCCCGGACCTGAAGAAAGAAGCTGAGTTTTCCGAAACGCGTTGGTTTCGGCCCTTTTTGCCACCCGTACCTCCATCTAGCAGCAGTTACACGGCACCACGTGATCCACCGCGTCACACAGGTCCTGCTCCTACTGCACATCTGCCGGGACGCAGCTATCGACCAGAGTGACCGGATCCCTGCCGACAGCTGGAGCGCAGGAGCGCTGGTCTCACACTACACCTCGGCATATCGCCGCATCTCCCAGGTCCGACCTTTACTGCACCAGCCAGAACGCAGTCACCGGATTCTACGCAGACCATCGGAGGTATTGTGAGTAGCAACACTCACATACAACTATATATGGTGAAATCACCATGTACTGTTCAGCGCGCTATTTCACAGGGTACGAGCCCTCCACTCATTGGAGAAAGTACTTGGTGTATCCATCATCGGCCGGGGCAGCTCTCCCCACGGCTATAGACATTGGAATATTTTATGAATGCAGGTTTATACCAAGCATTAACTATGGACTAAGGATATAATCACACTCTTTATGCCAGGACATATTGCTCATGACCATTTAATATTTTCACCCAATTGTGTGTTCTATGTACCTATTAACCCTTTACTTCCTGCCGCTCTTATTTGCAGCCTCTAGGAGAATTCTATTCGGGTACATGCCATCTCTCTTGGTTAATCAACTGTTTGAGTGCAATACTTAATGGAAATAGTAACTACCATTTTTTTTCACAGCTTTGTACTGGGCGAATTGCAATATATTTATTAAGATATACTAATCACTATTTATTTCTCAGCTATTTATCCCCACGATTGGGCTAACTGCAAATTATTGTTTATTCTTGTCAGGTTTTAACTATTACCGTATATACTCGAGTATAAGCCGACCCGAGTACAAGCCGAGGCACCAACTTTTGCCACGAAAAACTGGGTAAACTTATTGACTTGAGTATAAGCCGGGTGTGCATTGACCACTCATCCCTACCGTGGTATGCATGGTTCCCCCGTCCCTGTCATTGTATGCATGGCTCCTTATCCCCTATCTTTGTAGGTATGATTCCTGTTAAGAAAAAAAACATCCTATTTAGCTGCCTGCGCGCCGTCGGTGCCACTGCATCTTGTTCCGGCCATATAACACGGATAATTCTTGGTAATGACAGTGAATATTTAGAACATTCATTACTGTGCACATTATACACATTATACATTCCTGCAGCTCAGTGGCGTAGCTACTGTTTGTGGCGCCCGGGGCGGTCGAAAAATTTACCGCCCCTTTGGTCGTTGATATTTCGGAAGCATCCGAAGAGCCCACACTACACTCAAAGATCTAATTTTTAGTCTACTACTAACTCTGCTGTTATTATTTCTAAATTTCTAGACTTTCATCTTCTTGCAGTTCTCTATATATACATGTATGTATTAGCTTGATGACCCTACTGAACCGCCACCACTGCCCTTCATAGAGCCGCACCATAAAACAGTGTAAGGAGACCCATGTGTCCTCCCCCTGCACAGAACCACAGTACACTCCCTACAGAGCCCTCATGTTCTCCCTTGCACAGCCCCCCGTTTACCCCCCTGCACAGCCCCCCATGTCCTCCCCTACGCAGCCTCCCCATGTACTCCCCCTGCACAGCCCCCCATGTCCCTCCTACAGAGCCCCCATGTCCTCCCCTGCACAGCCCCCCATGTCCTCCCCTGCACAGCCCCCCATGTCCTCCCCTGCACAGCCCATGTCCTCCCCTACAGAGCCCCCCATGTCCTCCCCTGCAGAGCCCCCCATGTCCTCCCTCTACAGAGCCCCCCCATGTCCTCCCCTGTACAGCCCCCCCATGTCCTCCCCCTGCACAGCCCCCCCATGTCCTCCCCCTGCACAGCCCCCCCATGTCCTCTCCCTACAGAGCCCCCCCATGTCCTCTCCCTACAGAGCCCCCATGTCCTCTCCCTACAGAGCCCCCCATGTCCTCCCCTGCACAGCCCCCCACGTCCTCCCCCTACAGAGCCCCCCCATGTCCTCCCCTGCACAGCCTCGCCATGGTCACCTATCTGCACAGCCCCCCAATTCCCAGTATTCCTCCTCCCGCCCTCACCTGCTGGTTGCCGGCTCCGTTCAGCAGCGGCGTGCTCTCCCCGGCCTCCTCCAGCTGCTCCCGGTCGGACCACGACACCCTGTTGGCCACATTGGCCATGCTCCATGCTGTGCGGTCGCTCCGCTCGTTGTTTGGGCATGTGACAGCCGAAGCCTCGGCAGATCCCACGGTCATGTGACTGCCAATCTACAGCGCTGCAGCGGGGTCATACCAGGAACGCACGCCCGAGGCATGAAGGGTAATGTAGTCCTACAGTGTTACCATAGCAACACGGCTGCTGGGGCCTTTCCTAAAAGCAGCCGAGGAGCTGTCATGCTGCTGCGCCGCCCCCACACACGTGCCGCCTGGGGCGGACCGCCCTCCCTCACGCTACTCCAGTGCTGCAGCTATGGGTCCCTGTTATCAGCCATTCATAGGCCAGGACCAGCCCTCAACATAAAGGGGACACAATTATAACACTGAGCACAATAGTCAGGGGGCCCGTGAGACCACCCCCTGACATCAGCAGAGACCTGTGCAGTGGCTGAAGAGTTAACCAGCCCTCGGGAATCTGCAGAGCTTCATTATACATCGGTGCCAATGTTCACTACAGGACTGGCATTGTATTCATGAATCAGATGGCTCAGGATGAACTCCAGGCAAGTATCAGAGACTCTACAGCGGAAACTCCAGATTTCATCCAGGGCTTCCTGGTGCCTGATCAGTAAGCAATGAGGTCCCTGTATCCACAATGATCCTTGGAGAAACAATTGTCCAGCAGACCCAGCACGCCCTATAACTGGTAAAACCATCCTTTTTACCTCCCTGGTGGCTTTGCAGCTCGTTCTGGCTGCCGGTGTCACGTCGCCGCCAGACTTGGGGCCTGCTGTTCCGATCGCGGCCACTAGGAGGCGCCGGACCGCCACTTCGTCGTCAGACTCAGGGACGGCTGTTCCTGCCTCGGCCACTGGGAGGGGCCATGGTTCCGTCGCATCAGACTCAGGGCCTACTGTCCCGGCTTTAGCCTCTAGGAGGCGCCGGTCTGTCACGTTGCCTTTTAATTCGGGGTCTGCTGTTCTGGGCGCGGTCACTAGGAGGCGCCGTGACTCGCCCGTGAGTTATGGTGCTGACAGAGTAAGGGCACCTGTGCAGGCATCTGGTGGGCGCAGGCTCCGGTCCTCTGTCAGTCATCAGAAGGTTACTGCATCATCATCTGGCCTGGTCCTGGGGCGGTACTGATGACATCAGCAGTCCGGGAACCTGTGAGGGGTGACCTGATCCCTCAAATACCTTGGGAATGGTCTTGCAAGCCGCCGGATATATTCTTGGTTCCCCTGTGTGTTACTTGCTATAGTTGAATAACTATGACCTTGGCCTGGACTTCTGACTCTGCTTCTGCCTAACGATTCTGTACCTCTGCTGCCCTCCTGATTTATGACTCTGACCTTGGCCTGGACTTCTGACTCTGCTTCTGCCTAACGATTTTGTATCTCTGCTGCCCTCCTGGTTATGACTCAGACCTTGGCCTGGACTTCTGACTCTGCTTCTGCCTAACGTTTTTGTACCCTGCTGCCCGACTGGTTTAGACCCGGATACTACCACGTTTTTGTCCTGTATTGGAACTCCCTCTCTGGCGACCGTCCTGCTCTGGACACTGCTCCTATTCAGACAGCACCTCCTGGGCTCTGCTATAAATCCAGATCCCTGTATAGGGGTAAAGGGTATCAGTGTTTCTCGGGGTGTTGTCTGGCTGCAGCCCAGACCGCAGACGGACGTTACATTATATCCGGCCCAAAATAATACAAGGAAAAAAAACTTGCTTTTTGTGTATATGTTCACCATATATAAAAGCAGTCTCCTGAATTTTTTTTTTTTCTTCTTCTGTCTGAGCTGATTTCCTGGCCTAACACCTGCTCCAGAGCACAGCCTGAAGGAACACTCCCATCTTCCTACACCAGCATGCTGCAGCCTGGAGGCCAGGGAAATGCTGAGCGTCAGAGATCCACATTCCTGGGACGTCGGCCTCTGGGCAGCTCTGGTCGCGCTGGCACAGAGGCTCAGGTATTGCCCGCAAATGCGGCTAAACTTTTGTTACCCGTCTCACACTCATTTTCTAATAAATCCCTGTATGTGAAGGCTTATGTGGATTGTGGTTCTGCGGGCTATTTCATGGATTTTTTGCTCGCAAGGAATCTCGGTGTACCACTGCTAAGACTTAATGCCCCTTTTCAGACCACTGCTATCAATGGTACATGCATTATCCAGGGTGGAGTGGAGTTTGTTACTGCAGACATTACTATGTCAGTGGGGGCATTACACAACGAACAGATATCATTTTTTGTTCTACATAATTTATCTAATCCGGTTATGTTAGGCATGCCATGGTTGCACCAGCATAATCCGGTTATTGACTGGCGCTTAGGTGATATCGTGCGCTGGAGTCCACGGTGTCAGAGTAACTGTATGTCACTGTCAGTGAACCAAGTTAAAATTAAAAACCCCTCTATTCCATATGCGCTCAGAGATTATGAAGATGTCTTCTCCATAGTGGAGTCTGAGAAACTACCTCCTCATAGAGAGTATCACTGTCCTATCGACTTGGTCCCAGGTGCCCGCCTCCCTAAGGAGAGAATATTTAACCTCTCTGGTCCTGAGCGTGTAGCCATGAATGACTACATAGCAGACAGCCTGCGAAAAGGTTGTATTAGACCCTCCACTTCACCTGTAGGGGCTGGGTTTTTCTTTGTAGGAAAAAAAGATGGTGGACTCAGACCATGTATAGATTGTCGTGAGCTTAACGCTATTACTGTAAAAAACCAGTATCCGCTTCCACTCATTCCTGATCTGTTTAATCAGCTACTGGGAGCCCACTGGTTTACTAAACTTGACCTCCGGGGGGCATATAATCTGGTCCGCATAAGAAACGGTGACGAATGGAAAACGGCCTTTAATACACCTCTTGGTCACTTTGAATACCTGGTAATGCCGTTCGGACTCAGTAACGCGCCTGCAGTATTTCAACACTTCGTCAATGATGTTTTCAGAGACATTTGTGGGGTGTATGTCGTCGTGTATCTTGATGACATTTTGATTTACTCTGCTGACCCTGTGACACATACTCAACACGTCAGGTCGGTGCAGCAGAGACTGCGAGAACACTCTTTGTTTGCGAAACTGGAAAAATGTGTTTTCTTTGCCGAAGAGGTACAGTTTTTAGGATACATGGTCTCAGGCAAGGGGTTTCGCATGGATCCTGCCAAGATTCAACCTATTAAGGCTTGGGTGCAACCCAAATCGCTGAAGACGCTGCAGCAGTTTTTGGGATTCGCGAATTACTACCGCAAGTTTATCAGGGGTTTCTCGGAGATTGCCAAGCCACTCACGGACCTTACCCGAAAAGGGGCGGACGTGACCAATTGGAATCCTGAGGCTATTCAGGCATTTTCCACACTGAAAGAGTGCTTCGTGGCAACCCAGTTTTGGTGCAACCGGACTTAGACCGCCCATTTGTTGTGGAAGTGGATGCCTCCGAGGTCGGAGTGGGAGCAGTGCTATCACAAGGCACTGCATCCCTCACTCGCCTGTGTGCGTTTTTCTCCCACAAATTCTCTACCACGGAGAGAAACTATGACATTGGTAATTGAGAATTATTGGCGATCAAATGGGCCTTCGAGGAATGGCGCCACTTCCTCAAAAGTGCCAAACACAAGGTCACTGTTATTACAGACCACAAAAACTTAACCTACCTAGAGTCAGCTAAGAGACTAAATCCCAGGCAGGCCAGGTGGGCCTGTTTTTTCTCCAGGTTTGATTTTTTAATTACTTTTCGCCCCGGTACTAAAAATGTGAGGGCAGATGCCCTCTCTCGCAGTTTTTGCCCCACACAGACCGAGGACTGTGAACCAGTACCGATATTGGCTAATGGAATCGTCGTGTCGGCAGTGTCTTTGGACCTTCTGGAGGAGATCCGTAGGTCTTCAGAGCAAGCCCCTGACGCTACGCCCCCCAAAAAATTGTTTGTTCCAGCTAACCTTCGTCTGCAGGTTCTAAAAGAATCACACGACTCTGTCCTGGCAGGCCATCCCGGTCTCAATAATACCACCAGGCTGGTAACCAGGAACTTTTGGTGGCCGACGGTGGCCAAGGACTGTAAAGACTATGTTTCTGCGTGTGAAGTCTGTGCCCATGCCAAATCCCTCCATAGCCGCCCTGCCGGCTGGCTTCAGTCCTTGCCCACCCCTGAGAGTCCATGGACCCACATCTCCATGGACTTCATTACAGATTTGCCACCCTCAGATGGGAAAACTTGTATCTGGGTGGTGGTAGACAGGTTCAGCAAGCAGTGTCATGTTATTCCCCTGTCTGGCTTGCCTAACTCTGAAACTTTAAGTAAGCTGTTCATTCTGCACATACGGCGTTCCGACAAATATTGTGTCCGACAGGGGTACCCAGTTTGTCTCGAAGTTCTGGAGGGCGTTCTGTAGACGCATCGGTGTGGAGTTGTCCTTCTCCTCGGCATACCATCCCGAGACCAATGGTCAAACTGAACGTACTAACCAAACTCTGGAACAAAAAAAATGTTTCTAAAATGGAAAGAGGGAGGCATATCTAAAGAAGAATATTATGCTGTCTGCAGAACCTGCAGGGCACAAATCAGATTAGCTAAAGCTGAAAATGAATTGAGGCTTGCAAGAGATGTCAAAAGCAATAATAAAGGATTTTGGGGATATGTCAAAAGTAAAAGAAAAGTCAAGGATGCTATAGGATTTTTACAGGATGAAAATGATGAAATGGTCAGACAGGATGTTGAGAAGGCTGAACTTTTAAATTCCTATTTTGCATCTGTTTTCTCTCAGAAAGGAAATGTAACATCAACTGTTATTCACTGTCCTATTAAGGGAACAGAAGAATCCAGGATATCTATAAACAGAAAGATAGTGAGGAAACACTTAGCTAACCTAAATGAATTCAAGTCTCCAAGTCCAGATGAATTACACCCCAGAGTACTGAAGGAGATAGCAGAAGAAATTTTTGAACCCCTCTCCATAATCTTTGAAAATTCTTGGAGGACAGGAGAAGTGCCAGAAGACTGGAGAAGAGCAAATGTTGTTCCTATCTTCAAAAAGGGGAAGAAGGTGGACCCAGGCAACTATAGGCCGGTGAGTCTGACTTCTATACCAGGAAAGATCTTTGAACAAATTATTAAACAACATGTATGTCAATACCTGGATAAGAATGAAGTGATTAAACAGAGTCAGCATGGGTTTGTAACTAATAAGTCAAGTCAGACTAACTTAATTTCCTTCTATGACGGTATCACTGATTGGGTGGATCAAGGAAATGCTGTAGATATAGTATATCTTGACTTCAGCAAAGCATTTGACAAAGTCTCTCATACAATCCTTATTGAAAAAATGACTAAGTATGGAATGGACAAGGCAACTGTTAGGTGGATTCATAACTGGCTTAGTGATCGGACCCAAAGAGTGGTCGTAAATGGCTGCACATCCAGTTGGAAGAATGTCTCAAGTGGGGTACCACAGGGCTCTGTCCTGGGCCCTGTATTGTTCAACATCTTTATCAACGATTTAGATGAAGGAATTGAGGGTAAACTGATTAAATTTGCTGATGACACAAAGCTAGGAGGGATAGCTAATACTAGAGAAGAGAGAGAGAGGATTCAAAACGATTTAAATAAACTGAAGAAGTGGGCAGCAACTAACAGAATGGTTTTTAACAGGGAGAAATGCAAAGTACTACATCTGGGCAATAAAAATGAAAAAAGCATATATAGAATGGGAGGAATAGGCCTAAGCAACAGCACATGTGAAAAAGACTTGGGTATACTAATAGATCACAGACTGAATATGAGTCAACAGTGTGATGCAGCAGCAAAAAAAGCAAATGCAATTCTAGGATGTATTAACAGAAGCATACAGTCTAGATCACGTGAAGTCATTATTTCCCTCTACTCCTCTTTGGTCAGACCTCATCTGGAATATTGTGTCCAGTTATGGGCACCACATTTTAAAAAAGACATCAACAAACTGGAGCAAGTTCAGAAAAGAGCAATCAGAATGGTGACCGGTCTGCAAACCCTGTCTTATGAGGAAAGGTTGCAGGATTTGGGATTGTTTAGTTTGCAAAAGAGAAGACTGAGAGGAGACTTAATAGCTGTCTACAAATATCTAAAGGGCTGTCACATTGTAGAAGGATCAACTTTATTCTCATTTGCACAAGGAAAGACTAGAAGCAATGGGATGAAACTGAATGGGAGGAGACACAGATTAGATATTAGAAAAAACTTTTTGACAGTTAGAGTGATCAATGAGTGGAACAAGCTGCCACGAGAAGTGGTGAGTTCTCCTTCAATGGATGTCTTCAAACAGAGGCTGGACAGACATCTGACTGGGATGATTTAGCGAATCCTGCTTTGAGCAGGGGTTTGGACCAGATGGCCCAGGAGGTCCCTTCCAACTCTACAATTCTATGATTCAATACCTCCGCTGTTATGTGTCAGGACATCAGTCCGATTGGGTGGAACATCTGCCATTGGCTGAATTCGCGCTCAATAATCGATATCAGGACTCCATTAAACCTACCCCCTTTTTCTGTAACCTGGGACTACATCCGCGCTTTGAGTCGTTTTCGGCCAGGATGTCGGAGCTCCCTGGGGTTGAGCAAAATATACATCGGCTGAAAACGATTTGGTCTGAGGTTAATTCAAATTTGTAAGGGGCTCAGGTTAGACAGGCTTCGTCCTCAAATAGACGACGATCTAAGGGGCCGCACCTGGGAGGTGGCGATAAGGTTTGTCTCTCTACAAAAAATATCAAGCTTAAGGTACCATCTGCCAAACTGGGTCCCAGGTTCATCGGCCCATACGAAATTATCGAGGTGGTTAACCCAGTAGCCTTCCGCTTAAAACTTCCACAGTTTCCACATTCAAATTACCTAACGTATTCCACAGGTCTCTCCGCAAGCCTTATTGTTCTCCGATTCACCCTGTCCAGTCCCCCCCTCCTCCTGTTTCGGTCGGGGGAGCTTTAGAGTATGAAGTCCAGGGTATCCTTGACTCCCGCCTGGTGAGAGGCTCCATACAGTATCTTGTACACTGGAAGGGCTACGGCCCGGAGGAGAGGTCCTGGGTCCCCGCAAGGAACATCCATGCCAAGGCATTAATTAGAAGGTTTCACCTCCTTCACCAGGACAAACCGGGTTTTGAGGGTCCGGAGGCCCCTCTTGGAAGGGGGGGTACTGTCACGTCGCCGCCAGACTTGGGGCCTGCTGTTTCGGTCGCGGCCACTAGGAGGCGCCGGACCGCCACTTCGTCGTTAGACTCAGGGACGGCTGTTAATGCCTCGGCCACTGGGAGGGGCCGTGGTTCCGTCGCATCAGACTCAGGGCCTACTGTCCCGGCTTTAGCCTCTAGGAGGCGCCGGTCTGTCACGTTGCCTTTTAATTCGGGGTCTGCTGTTCTGGGCGCGGTCACTCGCCCGTGAGTTATGGTGCTGACAGAGTAAGGGCACCTGTGCAGGCATCTGGTGGGCGCAGGCTCCGCCCCTCTGTCAGTCATCAGAAGGTTACTGCATCATCATCTGGCCTGGTCCTGGGGGCGGTACTGATGACATCAGCAGTCCAGGAACCTGTGAGGGGTGACCTGATCCCTCAAATACCTTGGGACTGGTCTTGCAAGCCGCCGGATATATTCTTGGTTCCCCTGCGTGTTACTGTGTGAATTACTATAGTTGAATAACTCTGACCTTGGCCTGGACTTCTGACTCTGCTTCTGCCTAACGTTTTTGTACCCTGCTGCCCGACTGGTTTAGACCCAGATACTACCACGTTTTTGTCCTGTATTGGAACTCCCTCTCTGGCGACCGTCCTGCTCTGGCCACTGCTCCTATTCAGACAGCACCTCCTGGGCTCTGCTATAAATCCAGATCCCTGTATAGGGGTAAAGGGTATCAGTGTTTCTCGGGGTGTTGTCTGGCTGCAGCCCAGACCGCAGACAGACGTTACAGCCGGAGCCTGCAGCTCTTCCTGTCGAGTGATCATGTGGTACTGCTCATTAAGGTAATGAATATGCACTCCACACCTAAGGGAGCGGAGAGGCGTGCAGGCATGTGAGTATGGTGTGATGGAAGCTGGTGGCCTCTGTGACCTGCTGCTCCCCTCCTCTGCCGGCTTTCTGGGACCGTGACTCGTGTATAAGCCAAGGGGGGTGTTTTCAGCACAAAAAAAGTGCTGAAAAACTCGGCTTATACACGAGTGTATACGGTAAATATTCTTCTGTTTGTCTCATTAATAAGTGACTACCTTTTCTCCCACTTCTTGTTTTTTTTCGAGTCTATCAAATATTTAACCCCTTCCTGCCATCCGACGTACTATCCCGTCCATGGGACCTGGGCCCCTATGCCCATGGACGGGATAGTACGTCTCAGCGATCAGCGGCGCCCATGTGGTGAGCACCGCTGATCGCGGCCGGGTGTCAGCTGATTATCACAGCTGACACCCGGCACAATGTGTCAGGGACGGTCACGGACCGCCCCCGACACGTTAACCCCTTGCACACCGCGATCATGTTTGATGGAGTTAAAGGGAAGCATCGGCAGGGAGGGGGCTCCCTCCGTGCTTCCCTGAGCCCCCCACAGCAGCGCAATGTGCAGCGCTGCTGCGGGGGGCTCCTTTCCTCCAGGCCCCCGAATCCAAGATGGCGACGGGGGCCTTCAGGGGCCTGCAGGAAGCTGGCTTCCTCAGTGCCTGCAAAGCGCAGGCAAGAGGAAGTCTGCTTCAATGCCTGTGACAGATCAGCGATCTGTCACAGGACAGTGATGTCCCACCTGGGAATGTGTAATAAAGTAAAAAAAAAAATTAAAAAAAAGTGTAAAAATAATTTTAAAAAAATCGCCAAATAAATTAGTAAAAAAAAAAAAAAAAATATTCCCCAATAAATTCATTTTTTGAAAAAAATAAATAAAATAAAAGTACACATATTAGGTATCGCCGCGTCCGTAACGACCCGCCCTATAAAACTGTCCCGTTAGTTAACCCCTTTAGCGAACCCCTTAAAAAATAAAAATAAAAAACGAAGCAAAAAATGATTTATCATACCGCCAAACAAAAAGTGTAATAACGCGCGATCAAAAAGACGCATATAAATATCCATGGTACCGCTGAAAATGGCATCTTGTCCCACAAAAAAAAGCCGCCACACAGCATCATCAGTGAAAAAATAAAAAAGTTATAGCTCGCAGAATAAAGCGATGCAAAAATAATTATTTTTTATATAAAATAGTTTTCATTGCATAAAACCGACAAAACCTAAAAAACGACCTAAATGAGGTATCGCTGTAACCGTACTGACCCGAAGAATAAAACCGCTTTATCAATTTTACTGCACGCAGAACGGTGTAAACGCACTCCCCCAAAAGAAATTCATGAAACGCTGGTTTTTGTTCATTCTGCGTCCCAAAAATCGGAATAAAAAGCGATCAAAAAATGTCACGTGCCCGAAAATGGTACCGATAAAAACGTCAACTCGTCCCGCAAAAAATAAGACCTCACATGACTCGGTGGGTCAAAATACGGAAAAATTATAGCTCTCAATATGTGGTGATGCAAAAACTATTTTTACAATAAAAAGCGTCTTTTAGCGTGCGACAGCTGCCAAATATAAAAACCGCCATAAATAGTAAATCAAACCCCTCGTTATCACCCCCTTAGTTAGGGAAAAATAATAAAATAAAAAAAATGTATTTATTTCCATTTTTCCGTTAGGGCTAGGGTTAGGGTTAGGGCTTGGGTTAGGGTTAGGGTTAGGGCTGAGATTAGGGTTAGGGGTGTGTTGGGGTTCGGGTTGGAGTTAGAATTGGGGGTTTCCACTGCTTGGGCACATCAGGGGCTCTCCAAATGCAACATTGCGTCTGATCTCAATTCCGGCCAATTCTGAGTTGAAAATGTCATATGGTGCTCCTTCCTTTCCAAGCTCTGCCATGCGCCAAACGGTGTTTTACCCTACATGTAGGGTATCAGCCTACTCAGGACAAATTGCAAAACAATTTTTGGGGTCCAATTTCTCCTGTAACCCTTAGGAAAATAAAAAATTGGGGGCAAAAATATCATTTTTGTGGAAAAAATGATTTTTTTATTTTCACGTCCGAGCGTTATAAACTTCTGTGAAGCACTTGGGGGTTCAAAGTGCTCAGCACACATCTAGATAAGTTCCTTAGGGGTTCTCGTTTCCAAAATGGGGTCATTTGTCGGTGTTTCCACTGTTTAGGTACATTAGGGGCTCTCCAAAGGCAACATGACACCTGCAGACCATTCCATCAAAGTCTGCATTCCAAAACGTCACTACTTCCCTTCCGAGCCCTGACGTGTGTCCATACAGTAGTTTTCTCCCACATATGGGGTGTCAGCGTACTCAGGACAAATTGGACAACAACTTTTGGGGTTCAATTTCTCCTGTTACCCTTGGGAAAATAAAACAATTGGGGACTAATTGATCATGTTTGTGGAAAAAAAACGATTTTTTTATTTTCATGCCCTGGCATTATAAACTTCTGTGAAGCCCTTGGGGGTTCAAAGTGCTCACCTCACATCTAGATAAGTTCCTTAGGGGGTCTAGTTTCCAAAATGGTGTTATATGTGGGGGGGTTTCCACTGTTTAGGTACATCAGGGGTTTTCCAATCGCGACATGGTGTCCGATCTCAATTCCAGCCAAAAATGTCAAATGGCGCTGCTTCCCTTCCGAGCTCTGCCATGCGCCCAAATAGTGGTTTACCCCCACATGTGGGGTATCAGCATACTCAGGACAAATTGCACAATAACTTTTAGGGTCCTGATACCCTTGGGAAAATAAAAATTGGGGTGAAAAGATCATTTTTGTGGAAAAAATATTATTTTTTTAATTGTACCGCTATACGTTATAAACTTCTGTAAAGCCCTTGTGGGTTCAAAGTTCTCACCACATATCTAGATAAGTTCCTTGGGGGGTCTAGTTTCCAAAATGGGGTCACTTGTAGGGGGTTTCCACTGTTTAGGTACATCAGGGACTCTCCAAACGTGACATGGCGTCCGATCTGAATTCCAGCCAATTTTGCATTGAAAAAGTCAAACGGCGCTCCTTCCATTCTGAGCTCTGCCATGCGCCGAAACAGTCGTTCCTCCCCCACAAATCGGGTATCAGCGTACTCAGGACAAATTGCACAATAACTTTTGCAGTCCAATCTCTCCTGTTACCCTTGGTAAAATAAAAAAAATTGTACCTGAAGTACTTTTTTTGTGAAAAAAAGTTAGATGTTCATTTTTTTTTTTAAATATTCAAAAAAATTCCTGTGACGCACCTAAAGGGTTAATAAACTTCTTGAATGTGGTTTTGAGCACCTTAAGGGGTGCAGTTTTTAGAATGGTGTCACTTTTGGGTATTTTCTATCAAAAAGACCCCTCAAAGTGGCTTCAAATGTGATGTGGTCCTAAAAATAAAATGGTGTTGTAAAAATGAGAAATCGCTGGTCAACTTTTAACCCTTATAACTTCCTAACAAAAAAAAATTTTGGTTCCAAAATTGTGCTGATGTAAAGTAAACATGTGGGAAATGTTAGTTATCAAGTTTTTTGTGTGCCATATCTCCGTGATTTAAGGGCATAAAAATTCAAAGTTGGAAAATTGCGAATTTCCATTTTTTTCACAAATAAACACAAGTTATTTGAATGAAATTTTACCACTAACATGAAGTACAATATGTCACGACAAAACAATGTCAGAATCACCGGGATCCATGGAAGCGTTCCAGAGTTATGACCTCATAAAGGTACAGTGGTCAGAATTGTAAAAATTGGCCCGGTCATGAACGTGCAAACCACCCTTGGGGGTGAAGGGGTTAAAAACAAAAAATATATTGAAAAAATGTTCAAAAAACCATAAAGAAAATGATGTGTCAGACTTTCTCTTGATGAAATGTATCACTCTGCGGTGGATTAGGCTGTGAAGCTGGTGAAAATACCGGGAGGAGAGGGCTTCAGTGACATGACTACTGAAGACGGAAACACCCTTCAGCAAGTGAAGAAGAGGATGAGGAACAGTTTGAACAACGGGTTTAAGAAGAGGAGGAGGTTGGCCCAACACTTGATCGACTTGTAACCATGGTCATAATGGGCAATGTATTTCATTGATTGGCTGAGGAATAGGACCTCCGTATGGTTCATAAGAAGCAGAACCAGCATCTCTCCATGACTATGTTCATCACTCGAACAAGAGGTTGGTTACGCATTTAGTGGTAGTAAAAGTTACGGATGAGGCTGAAGATACTACTGCCTCACCTGAAGAAGCTCCTGATGAAGTGGTGCCAATAGGAGAGCTGTAATGCTCTTCCATGCTGTGCAGTACAGTACTGTACATTCATCCCATTTTCATCACCTTCAATCATCAGTACTACACAGCTAATTCATCATCTTCATCATGTAGAATTTGTTTATGAACATAAGTAGTGTTTATAAAAAGGTGCAAAAGGTTAATAAGGAACTGGGGCCGATTAATAAGGGACTGGTAATGGTAAATAAGTGTGTGGGAGGGGTTTGTAAATCCTTAAAATATATAAATGCTAAAATAAATGTAAGTTTCTTACTTGGGGGATATTCAACTATCGTGTTGGAGGTTTAGAATGTAATGCCCGCGATAAGTGGGGGATCATTGTGTAGGATTGCTGTGGATTATATTCACTTTTTGCAGTGGTTTTGAGGATCTTTTTAAGGCAGATTCCAGGCAGAATTTAAAACCAATTGGGGGCAATATGAAAATAACACCTGACACCAGATAAAAAGGGGAGAAGTTGACTCAATCTTTGCAATGTATGTCTCTGTGCCACACTAAGCATGGAGGACATAAAGAGAAGATGAGAACTGTGAGGACTTGAGAACCAAAATTGTTGAAAGATATCAACAATCTCAAGGTGGGGCGTGGCTATGCCGTGATCGGGAGAGGACGCTGGCTAGGAGAGCTCCTCATCATCCTGCTGGATCCTGGACCCTATATAAGATATACAGTGGGGAAAAAAGTATTTAGTCAGTCAGCAATAATGCAAGTTCCACCACTTAAAAAGATGAGAGGCGTCTGTAATTTACATCATAGGTAGACCTCAACTATGGGAGACAAACTGAGAAAAAAAAATCCAGAAAATCACATTGTCTGTTTTTTTTTCATTTTATTTGCATATTATGGTGGAAAATAAGTATTTGGTCAGAAACAAAATTTCATCTCAATACTTTGTGATATATCCTTTGTTGGCAATGACAGAGGTCAAACGTTTTCTGTAAGTCTTCACAAGGTTGCCACACACTGTTGTTGGTATGTTGGCCCATTCCTCCATGCAGATCTCCTCTAGAGCAGTGATGTTTTTGGCTCTTCGCTTGGCAACACGGACTTTCAACTCCCTCCAAAGGTTTTCTATAGGGTTGAGATCTGGAGACTGGCTAGGCCACTCCAGGACCTTGAAATGCTTCTTACGAAGCCACTCCTTCGTTGCCCTGGCGGTGTGCTTTGGATCATTGTCATGTTGAAAGACCCAGCCACGTTTCATCTTCAATGCCCTTGCTGATGGAAGGAGGTTTGCACTCAAAATCTCACAATACATGGCCCCGTTCATTCTTTCATGTACCCGGATCAGTCGACCTGGCCCCTTTGCAGAGAAACAGCCCCAAAGCATGATGTTTCCACCACCATGCTTTACAGTAGGTATGGTGTTTGATGGATGCAACTCAGTATTCTTTTTCCTCCAAACACGACAAGTTGTGTTTCTACCAAACAGTTCCAGTTTGGTTTCATCAGACCATAGGACATTCTCCCAAAACTCCTCTGGATCATCCAAATGCTCTCTAGCAAACTTCAGACGGGCCCGGACATGTACAGGCTTAAGCAGTGGGACACGTCTGGCACTGCAGGATCTGAGTCCATGGTGGCGTAGTGTGTTACTTATGGTAGGCCTTGTTACATTGGTCCCAGCTCTCTGCAGTTCATTCACTAGGTCCCCCCGCGTGGTTCTGGTATTTTTGCTCACCGTTCTTGTGATCATTCTGACCCCACGGGGTGGGATTTTGCGTGGAGCACCAGATCGAGGGAGATTATCAGTGGTCTTGTATGTCTTCCATTTTCTAATTATTGCTCCCACAGTTGATTTCTTCACTCCAAGCTGGTTGGCTATTGCAGATTCAGTCTTCCCAGCCTGGTGCAGGGCTACAATTTTGTTTCTGGTGTCCTTTGACAGCTCTTTGGTCTTCACCATAGTGGAGTTTGGAGTCAGACTGTTTGAGGGTGTGCACAGGTGTCTTTTTATACTGATAACAAGTTTAAACAGGTGCCATTACCACAGGTAATGAGTGGAGGAAAGAGGAGACTCTTAAAGAAGAAGTTACAGGTCTGTGAGAGCCAGAAATCTTGTTTGCTTGTTTCTGACCAAATACTTATTTTCCACCATAATATGCAAATAAAATGAAAAAAAACAGACAATGTGATTTTCTGGATTTTTTTTTCTCAGTTTGTCTCCCATAGTTGAGGTCTACCTATGATGTAAATTACAGACGCCTCTCATCTTTTTAAGTGGTGGAACTTGCACTATTGCTGACTGACTAAATACTTTTTTTCCCCACTGTAGTTTGTGACGCCACCTGTGGTATTCGGCAAGGGATAGCCGACGCTGCTTAAAAAGACCGCTGAGGCTGATGGTGATGCAGCAGAGTTGGTACAGCTCTCCACAGGTAGAGCTAAGTCTCAGGGCAATTATATTATAAAAGATGGTGATGATGGATGTAATGCAGGGCTGAGGTGACGCAGCAAATAAACAGGAGAACACAGCGGGGTGCAGTCTTTACGCTTTTACTCACATTTTGAGTTGCAAACCAGGGCACTGAGTACTGATGGTAATGGAGATCCAGCCAGCCTGGAAGCAATTTAGGATCCACTAAGCCAGATGGGTTGGAGGCCTCCTTTCTACACTGTCCCATGAGGTCTAAAGCTATGCTCAGTCCTCTGTTCATAGAATCATAGAATCGTAGAGTTGGAAGGGACCTCCTGAGCCATCTGGTCCAACCCCCTGCTCAAAGCAGGATTCGCTAAATCATCCCAGTCAGATGTCTGTCCAGCCTCTGTTTGAAGACTTCCATTGAAGGAGAACTCACCACTTCTCGTGGCAGACTGTTCCACTCATTGATCACTCTAACTGTCAAAAAGTTTTTTCTAATATCTAATCTGTGTCTCCTCCCATTCAGTTTCATCCCATTGCTTCTAGTCTTTCCTTGTGCAAATGAGAATAAAGTTGATCCTTCTACAATGTGACAGCCCTTTAGATATTTGTAGACAGCTATTAAGTCTCCTCTCAGTCTTCTCTTTTGCAAACTAAACATTCCCAAATCCTGCAACCTTTCCGCATAAGACAGGGTTTGCAGACCGGTCACCATTCTGGTCGCTCTTTTCTGAACTTGCTCCAGTTTGTTGATGTCTTTTTTAAAATGTGGTGCCCATAACTGGACACAATATTCCAGATGAGGTCTGACCAAAGAGGAGTAGAAGGAAATAATGACTTCACGTGATCTAGACTGTATGCTTCTGTTAATACATCCTAGAATTGCATTTGCCTTTTTTGCTGCTGCATCACACTGTTGACTCATATTCAGTCTGTGATCTATTAGTATACCCAAGTCTTTTTCACATGTGCTGTCACTTAGCCCTATTCCTCCCATTCTATATATGCTTTTTTCATTTTTATTGCCCAGATGTAGTACTTTGCATTTCTCCCTGTTAAAAACCATTCTGTTAGTTGCTGCCCACTTCTCCAGTTTATTTAAATCTTTTTGAATCCTCTCTCTCTCTTCTCTAGTATTATCTATCCCTCCTAGCTTTGTGTCATCAGCAAATTTAATCAGTTTACCCTCAATTCCTTAAGGTTCTTTAGTCCTTGCCTGTATGTCAGGCAGCTTGAGCCTTTCACAGGTGTCACTCCTTCGTGGTGGCTCTGGCTCTGGTATGCTGCTGTGCGTTCAGGTGTGTGATGGGGTCAGGAGGCCTGCAGTCTCCTGCCCTCCGGATTTGGCTGCTGGGACTGTTGTACCCGTGCAGCCACGGACTCTGGCGTCCAGTGTCAAGCGCTCTTCGCTGGGGTGAGCTTGGTCACAGCTCCAAACTTAATGTGTATGGCGGTGTAGCACTATAACACCTTATATTACTGGGTCATATTATAGTAATTTATATCTTGGCATATTTTAGTATACGTAAACTTTCATTTGTATTTATCCCTCATATTTTGCAGTACTCTGCAATTCATCTATAGCATTGCAGTACTTTTTGGAGAACATTATTTCTTGGTTATACTTGTATATTCATTTATTTTCAATGTGCATTGTATGTTTTGTCCTCTAGCACTTTATAGTACTGAATCATTTACAGTGGATTTAATTCTATATCTTGCAATACTTTTCACTTTTGCACAATTTTTGTTTTACAGCACTATAGCACTTTTTAGTGCAATTTTTAGAATATTATGGTAGTACTTTTCACGATATTATTGTCTACACTATATATTTAACTTACACATTATTAATAGAAAAAAGTTTTTTGAGCGATATATTTTAGCACTTAGCAATTTTTTTTTACATATTTTTTATTTATTTTTTTCTGGTGCTGATATTATACAAATTTTGGCAAGATGTATTGATATATTTATTATTCAGATTTTTATGTCATCACATTATAATTTGGAATACAAAATATATATATATATATATATATATATATATATATATATATATATATATATATATAATTTATAGTTTTGGCTTTCCATCATTTTTTCATGCTGGATCCGTTTTTTTCTCATAGACTTGTATTAGTGACGGATGGCCACACGTTTCATCTGTCGTCCAACGGATCCATCAGAAAATCTCTGTCCGTCGGCCGGAGACAACGGACAGATGAACGTTTTTTGTGTACGTCGAAAAGTCGGATAGCGACGGATTCCGTCTTTTAAAACTGAGCATGCCCGGAATCATTTTTCTTCCTTTATTTTAACCCCCTGCGGCTGCTTTTTCTATTCTGGCACAAAATCCTTCTCTCTCTCTCACTCCAGAATTCTGTTTCTTTAATTCCTACAGCAAGGCTGCTACAACGGATCAGTCATAAAAACAGATCCAGTGCATTAGTTTTTTGCAATATACGCAGGATCCGTCCACTTGACGGATCTGAACACTTTGACGGATTGTGACTGATTGCAAAAGACTGGAGTGTGAAAGGGGCCTTAAGAAGCGAGATGTGGATGAGAAAAGGCGGTGGATCCGTTGCCAACCGTTAATTGACGGAATCTGCCATCGGATCCTCCTTTTTATACTGAGCATGCCCGAATGAATGTCCTTTCATGATATTTAACCCCAAATCCCATTCTGGCAGCTAAATCTCTCTCTCTCTCTCGTGAAACAGGCCTTACTTTAAATTTCATGCACTAGCGTCTAAAGCGGATCCGTACAAAAAACGGATCCAGTTGCATCCGTTTGCCACAAGACGGAAACGGATCCGCTTTTGCACACTGGCGGATTTTGACTAACGCCAGAAAACTGAAGTGTGAAACAGGCCTAAGAGAAAGAAAAGACTCAATCTGAGAAGAGGTCACCTATAAGGTACCAGGATGTACATTTTTAGCTATTGGTACTGACTGCGTCTCATCAGTACTATGGTTCCTGTATAGTCCACAGTCTGATAAAGACTGATAACTCCCAGCATCTCCTTACCATTGTTAAGGACATACTGGGAGTTGTAGGTTCATGAGATACAAATGTATATGGGCCTGACTTAGAAGGATTCAGCTCATCAGTTATTAATCACATGATGTCATAGACCTAAAGGAAAAGGGAAGAATTAGCTGGGTAGAAATGCAAAATGGGCGCCTTCGGCTTCATCTGCCTTGGGCACCCAAAATACTTTGTTTTGGCCCTGGTAACGGATAAAGCAAAATCCTACATGACCTATCAGTGTTCTACGATTTGGGTTGAGGACACTTATTGCATGTGGGCTGGTGAATTTTGTGTGCCAGGGCTGCTTTTTAGTCCCAACTCTGCCCTGAATCCCCTCGTGTATCTGAATGGGAGGAAGAGTGTGAACTTGTGCTAATTGTGCAGTCACACTTTGTCATCTCTGCTCCGTCCTGTCTTCCAGCGCAGGGTTAAATTGCTCTGACTTCATATCTGGCTTCATGGCTTGATCATAGATGCTGGATCCTCATCCCCCAACAAAATCTCACCAACCGAAGATTGTGAAAGAAACACACAAAACACTTTTATTGGATGTTAAATTGACCGAATTTTATTCCAAATCTCATCATTATTATTTCTTTCAGTGTCTGAAATTTAGAATCAGCCAATTACTATGAAAGAGACACTGAAAATGGCAGAACTCACAAAGAATCGTCCTTCAGCACTCAGGAGAGGAAAAACCCCCTGTAGTGGAAACCTCTAGGGAACCATGGCTGCAGGACTGCCCTTCCCTTGGGCTTAGAAGGTTAGTGCCAACATGTAACAGCAAATTGTACCTGAATTTGTACATTGTGTCATATTTGTTTTGGAGAAGCCTAATGCGACCTCTCCAGGCCGTACACATAAAGTGAAGGCGGCGAGTACCGGACGTGAGGGAGATCTGGCTGCAACATCTGTCACCCCATTGATCTGGCTGGCTAGGCGCTATGGCTGATCTGGCTGGCTAGGCGGTGTCCCCTTCCTCCCATTGTGGAGTGATGAAGCTCCAGGTCTCCAGACACATCAAGTATGGCTCCGTCTACGGCTGAATGACTTGTGGTTCTGGAATCTTCTCCTGCATCATAGATGTATGTGTTTATGACATCAGCGCAGTTGCCATAGTTATCACAGGTGTTTTATACTGTGGTTTCATTGGCTAGAAAGTCCCTCTCAGTGTTCCAAAGAATTAACCCTTGAATGACTGGTATTGTGCCTTTCTCCAGAAGCCTGTAAAATAAACTTGTCACTAGACAGGACCATTATCATTATTATATTTTAAAGTTGCCCCAACCAAAGTCTAATCATAGAATCATAGAATCGTAGAGTTGGAAGGGACCTCCTGGGCCATCTGGTCCAACCCCCTGCTCAAAGCAGGATTCGCTAAATCATCCCAGTCAGATGTCTGTCCAGCCTCTGTTTGAAGACTTCCATTGAAGGAGAACTCACCACTTCTCGTGGCAGCCTGTTCCACTCATTGATCACTCTAACTGTCAAAAAGTTTTTTCTAATATCTAATCTGTGTCTCCTCCCATTCAGTTTCATCCCATTGCTTCTAGTCTTTCCTTGTGCAAATGAGAATAAAGTTGATCCTTCTACAATGTGACAGCCCTTTAGATATTTGTAGACAGCTATTAAGTCTCCTCTCAGTCTTCTCTTTTGCAAACTAAACATTCCCAAATCCTGCAACCTTTCCTCATAAGACAGGGTTTGCAGACCGGTCACCATTCTGGTCGCTCTTTTCTGAACTTGCTCCAGTTTGTTGATGTCTTTTTTAAAATGTGGTGCCCAAAACTGGACACAATATTCCAGATGAGGTCTGACCAAAGAGGAGTAGAGGGAAATAATGACTTCACGTGATCTAGACTGTATGCTTCTGTTAATACATCCTAGAATTGCATTTGCCTTTTTTGCTGCTGCATCACACTGTTGACTCATATTCAGTCTGTGATCTATTAGTATACCCAAGTCTTTTTCACATGTGCTGTCACTTAGCCCTATTCCTCCCATTCTATATATGCTTTTTCCATTTTTATTGCCCAGATGTAGTACTTTGCATTTCTCCCTGTTAAAAACCATTCTGTTAGTTGCTGCCCACTTCTCCAGTTTATTTAAATCTTTTAGAATCCTCTCTCTCTCTTCTCTAGTATTAGCTATCCCTCCTAGCTTTGTGTCATCAGCAAATTTAATCAGTTTACCCTCAATTCCTTCATCTAAATCGTTGATAAAGATGTTGAACAATACAGGGCCCAGGACAGAGCCCTGTGGTACCCCACTTGAGACATTCTTCCAACTGGATGTGCAGCCATTTACGACCACTCTTTGGGTCCGATCACTAAGCCAGTTATGAATCCACCTAACAGTTGCCTTGTCCATTCCATACTTAATCATTTAATCATTTAATAAGTGAGCGCATCTAGAGTTGATGTGTAACAAGCGCAATCATTCCATTAAGCCCTACTAAATGCATAAATGCACAATATGAGAACAGAGCAGTCTCATAGAAAATGAATGATACCAAGGTAAATGCAGTTAGATATGGGATGCTATATAGGGGCTCATACTGTATATAGGAGCTATATGGGGACTCACACTGTATATAGGAGGCAATATGGTGGCAAACAATGTATTCAGGAGGCTATATGTGAGTGCTCATACTGTATATAGGAGGCTATATGGAGACTCACACTGTATTCAGGAGGCTATATGTGGGCTCATACTGTATATAGGAAGCGATTTGCAGGCTCATACTGTTTATAGGAAGCAATGCGCAGGCTCATACTGTACATAGGAGGCTATATGTGGATGCTCATACTGTATATAGGAGGCTATATGAGGCCTCATACTGTATATAGGAAGGGATGTACAGGCTCATACTGTATATAGGAGGCTATGTGCAGGCTCATACTGTATATAGGAAGCAATGTGCAGGCTCATACTGTTTATAGGAGGTAAACACTGCATTCAGGAGGCAATATGTGGGTGCTCATACTGTATATAGGAGGCAAATACTGTATTCAGGAGGCTATATGTGGCCTCATACTGTATATGGGAAGCGATTTGCAGGCTCATACTGTATATAGGAGCCTATATGCGGCCTCATACTCTATATAGGAAGCGATGTGCAGGCTCATACTGTATATAGGAGACTATGTGCAGACTCATACTGTATATAGGAAGCAATGTGCAGGCTCATACTGTATATAGGAGACAAAAACTGTATTCAGGAGGCTATATGTGGGTGCTCATACTGTATATAGGAGGCTATATGCGGCCTCATACTGTATATAGGAAGCGATGTGCAGGCTCATACCGTACATAGGAGGCTATATGTGGCCTCATACTGTATATAGGAAGCGATGTGGAGGCTCATAATGTATATAGCAGGCTATGTGGGCTCATATTGTATATAGGAAGCAATGTGCAGGCTCATACTGTATGTAGGAGGCTATATGCGGCCTCATACTGTATATAGAAGGCTATATGCGGCCTCATACTGTATACAGGAGGCTATGTGGGCTCATACTGTATATAGGAGGCTATATGCAGCCTCATACTGTATATAGGAAGCGATGTACAGGCTATGTGCAGGCTCATACTGTATATAGGAAGCAATGTGCAGGCTCATACTGTATATAGGAGGTAAACACTGCATTCAGGATGCTATATGTGGGTGCTCATACTGTATATAGGAGGCTATATGCGGCCTCATACTGTATATAGGAAGCGAAGTACAGGCTCATACTGTATATAGGAGGCTATATGCAGCATCATATTGTATACAGGAGGTTATATGTGGGTGCTCATACTATATATAGGAGGCTATATGTGGCCTCATACTGTATATAGGAAGCGATGTGCAGGCTCATACTGTATATAGAAGGCTATATGGGGACTCACACTGTATATAGGAGGCAAATACTGTATTCAGGAGGCTATATGTGGGCTCATACTGTTTATAGGAAGCGATGTGCAGACTCATACTGTTTATAGGAAGCGATTTGCAGGCTCATACTGTACATAGGAGGCTATGTGGATGCTCATACTGTTTATAGGAAGCAATGCGCAGGCTCATACTGTACATAGGAGGCTATATGTAGGTGCTCATACTGTATATAGGAGGCTATATGCGGCCTCATACTGTATATAAGAGGCTATGTGCAGGCTCATACTGTATATAGGAAGCAATGTGCAGGCTCATACTGCATATAGGAGGCAAAAACTGTATTCAGGAGGCTATAAATGTCACCTGCTTAACCCAGCAGGAAGTTAAATGTCACCTGCTTAACCCAGCAGGAAGTACGGCGGAATCTACAAATCACTAAAATTGACAAATCCCCGGGCCCGGATGGGATACACCCCCGAGTACTGCAGGAATTAAGCACAGTCATAGATAGACCATTATTTTTAATCTTTAAAGATTCCATAATAACAGGGTCTGTACCACAGGACTGGCGTATAGCAAATGTGGTGCCAATATTCAAAAAGGGGACAAAAACTGAAATTGGAAATTATAGGCCAGTAAGTTTAACCTCAACTGTGGGTAAAATCCTGGAGGGTTTTCTAAGAGATACTATACTGGAGTATCTGGAGAAGAAAAACCTTATTTACCCAATATCAACATGGGTTTACAAGAGACCCTTCCTGTCAGACTAATCTGATAAGCTTTTATGAAGAGGTAAGTTCCGGACTGGACCAAGGGAATGCAGTGGACGTGGTGTACATGGACTTTTCAAAAGCTTTTGATACGGTGCCACACAAGGTTGATACATAAAATGAGAACAATGGGGATAGGGGAAAATATGTGTAGGTGGGTTAAGAGCTGGCTCAGGGATAGGAAACAAAGGGTGGTTATTAATGGAGCACACTCGGACTGGGTCACGGTTAGCAGTGGGGTACCACAGGGGTCAGTTTTGGGCCCGCTTCTTTTTAACATATTTATTAATGACCTTGTAGAGGGCATAGAGAGTAGAATTTCAATATTTGCAGATGACACTAAACTCTGCAGGGTAATTAATACAGAGGAGGACAATTTTATATTACAGGAGGATTTATGTAAACTAGAAGCTTGGGCTGATAAATGGCAAATGAGCTTTAATCGGGATAAATGTAAGGTCATGCACTTGGGTAGAACGAACAAGTTGTATAATTATGTGCTTAATTGTAAAACACTGGGCAAAACAGTCACTGAAAAAGACCTGGGTGTATGGGTGGACGACAAACTCACATTTAGTGGCCAGTGTCAGGCAGCTGCTGCAAAGGCAAATAAAATAATGGGATGCATTAAAAGAGGCATAGATGCTCATGAGGAGAACATAATTTTACCTCTATATAAGTCACTAGTGCGACCACACTTAGAATAGTGTGTACAGTTCTGGTCTCCGGTGTATAAGAAAGACATAGCTGAACTGGAGCGGGTGCAGAGAAGAGCGACCAAGGTTATTAGGGAACTAGGGGGTCTGCAATACCAAGACAGGTTATTACACTTGGGGTTATTTAGTTTGCAGAATCAAAGGCTTAGGGGTGATCTTATTACAATGTATAAATATATGCGGGGACAATACAAAGACCTTTCTAAAGATCTTTTTACTCTTAGACCTGTGACGGGGACAAGGGGGCATCCTCTACGTCTGGAGGAAAGGTTTAAGCATACTCACAGATGCGGATTCTTTACTGTAAGAGCAGTGAGACTATGGAACTCTCTGCCATATGATGTTGTAATGAGTGATTCCCTACTAAAATTTAAGAAGGGACTGGATGCCTTTCTTGAAAAGTATAATATTACAGGGTATATACACTAGTCTCCTTAATATTGCGTTGATCCAGGGAGCTAGTCTGATTGCCGTATGTGGAGTCGGGAAGGAATTTTTTTCCCCAATGTGAAGCTTACTGTTGCCACATGGGGGTTTTTTTGCCTTCCTCTGGATCAACATGTTAGGGCAAGTTAGGATAGGATATGGGTTGAACCAGATGGACTGAAAGTCTCCCTTCAACCTTAATAACTATGTTACTATGTTACTATATGTGGGTGCTCATACTGTATATAGGAGGCTATATGCGGCCTCATACTGTATATAGGAAGCGATGTGCAGGCTCATACCGTACATAGGAGGCAATATGTGGCCTCATACTGTATATAGGAAGAGATGTGCAGGCTCATACTGTATATAGGAGGCTATGTGGGCTCATATTGTATATAGGAAGCAATGTGTAGGCTCATACTGTATATAGGAGACTATATGCGGCCTCATACTGTATATAGAAGGCTATATGCGGCCTCATACTGTATACAGGAGGCTATGTGGGCTCATACTGTATATAGGAGGCTATATGCGGCCTCATACTGTATACAGGAGGCTATGTGGGCTCATACTGTATATAGGAGGCTATATGCAGCCTCATACTGTATATAGGAAGCGATGTACAGGCTCATACTGTATATAGGATAAAGTACAAATATATCCCAAATACTGGAAAAAAATTCTTCAAAGGCTCAACTCACTGGAAATATAATAGCAAAAAAAATCTCATAAATGAGCTATTAAGCATCACAAGAGATCAAAATTGGAGTTTTATTCGGTCGTCCATGACAGCACCACCTGAGAGAGGGGATCCGCCCTTTAGGAACAGGAAACCTACAGATACAAAAAGGGCGGCACCTCTCCCACGCATCAGTTGGTTTCCTGTTCCTAGAGGACAGGACTCCCTACAGATCGTCCATCATGGAGTCGACGAGGGATTCCCAGGCCGGCTGAACGCCTCAGGTAGCGGGGGGATCTCCTACCTCGGTCCAGTTCGGGGTCCCTGGAAGCACCACGGTGGGGCCGGGTAGGTCGCCACGGCTGTGGTTGGAGCAGGTGGAGCATAGGGTCCGGTGGACAGCCGTCTCCAAAGTGCGGGCACCAGGTACGTATACGCCCCTCCTGAGTCTCCCCCTGGGGTCCGGTCATCCTCCCGCGTCCGGGTCGGCGGTCGCGCACAGTCGTCGGGCGCAGGCGGGCGCATGTGGGGGCGGCGGGCACACCGGAGCCGGGGGAGCCCTGCCGGCTCCGTTCCGCGCGCTCCCGCGGTCTCTGACGCACGGTGGAAGTGACGCGGCGGAAGGGGCGGAGCCGGGGATGCCGAAACCGGAAGTCGGGTGCTGGCCGACTTTCCAGTGTGCGCCGCGTGTGCGCGGCGGTCCGGGGGGACGCGCTGTACCCGTGGCGAGGGGTGGGGGGAGGCGGAGCATGCAGGGGGGGGTCGCGGATGCTGGGGAGGTGCCACGCCAGAACCCTGCTGACCCGGGTACAGGGAGGCCTTAAAAGGCAGGAGGCAACGCTGCGGGGGTGCTTCTGAAGGCCCAGCGATGGATATGACAGAAGCCCCCATAGAGCAGCAGGACGAGATACAGGAGCGGCCACAGAAGGAGGCCGTGGCGAAGCCTCATGCGAGTGGCCAGCAGAAGAAAAAACGATCGAGTGAACAGAGCCGCGGAAGTTCCTCCAGACTATAGGACCCTCCTGCCTCCCTCCGTGATCCGGTACCTGCCTCACCTGCATGGGTAAGAGATATTCGTGAATGTACCCTGATGCAGTGTTCCCTTATGTATTTTTTGCAGGGGAGGAAAGCTACGGGAAAACAGAAGCACAGGGAATGTGCCCTCTGTAGTTGCCCCTTGCCAGACGGCCACCCCAAAAGATTGTCAGCCATGTGTGCGACAAACGGTAGGGGTTGGAAGGGAATGAGGGCCAGGGATAGACTGACAGGCCCTTACATTCTCCCCCGTCCTTACAGGTAGCGGAAGAAACGCCAGATTTCACCACAAGCCTGAGAGAAATAATCAGGACAGAAATGAAAGCCCTGTCAAAAAGGGATTCTTCTAGGGGGAGAGAAGTTAGCTTCTCAGGTTCGGAGTCCTCGGTTGCTCCTAGGAACAATGACTCCTCGGATTCCCCGGCCTCCACTTCGTCTTCTTCGGATGAAGACTCGAGCCGTTTCTGCTTCCCGTTAGACCAGATGGACAAACTAGTTAAAACAATAAGGTCCACCATGGGAGAAACAGACTCAAAACCAGAAATTTCGGCACAAGACGTGATGTTCGGAGGTCTAGATCCCAGGAAGCGCAGGGCCTTCCCTTTAAATGATAAGGTCCAGAGCTTAATAGATAGGGAGTGGAAAAAACCCAAAAAAAGAGGCTCCTTGCCACCGGTCTTCAAACGAAGGTACCCATTTGATGACCCAGTGGTGAACAGATGGGTTAAGGCCCCTAAACTGGATGTGGCAGTAGCCAAAGCCTCCAGAAAATCTTCCATCCCTTTCGATGACATGGCTTCCCTAAAAGACCCGCTGGATAAAAAAGCGGATTCCTTTGTAAAGGGATCATGGGAGATGTCAGCAGACGCCCTAAGACCAGCGATAGCTGCCACTTGTACAGCCAGATC